>NC_056739.1:1797478033-1797606270 GCF_019279795.1 Protopterus annectens
TGACCAATGTAAAATACTGCAACAGAGACCACTATGCCATAAAGCAATGAATCTTTATTGAACAGAAGAAAAAATAGTGGTGAAGACTGTCTTTGTATACATTGAAGGAATAGAACTAGACAAAGGGCTATTTCTGTTAGTTTTCAAAAAAGTCTCTAAAACCAGTTTTGTCACAATCTAAAGGTGTTTTTTCTCATCTTTCTTCTTTTTTGAGTTCCTAATAGAAGACATCTAAGCTTCCTTGGGGTATTCTGGAATGTCTTCTTTTTTTTAGCACAGTCCTACAAACCAATATTCAATGCCCAAACTCCCACATCATCAAGAGGCCAACTTCTCTAACAGGCTCAAAGCCCACCTTTAATAGAATAAATGTTCATTAACTAAACCTTTCTATCTAATACAAAAATATATCAGTCTGTTTTAAAGAAGCAATATTATTTAGACTATGTACAAAATGCTCTATTTATTTACCTCAATGTTATTTACATTTATGTCTGTTCATTTTAGTAACAATTTGACATAGCATATGGCAATCATTTCCACACTATGTAATATTCACATGCATAGATATATACTATGGACTTTGATTAAACTGGACCCAGACGTAACTGAAAATGCAATTTGCAAGCTGAGCAAAATCTGCTGTATCCAAATTTGTGTAGTATATGTTGTAGAAATACATGGTCTCACCAATAGAAAATATTAGTGTACAGATTTCACCACCGCTCATACAGAAATTCAAAACATAGTTTAAACTATATACATTCAAAACAGTATAATTATTGCAGCTGAGCAGTGAATTTCCACTGCTCTTTTCGACAAACACACAAGATCCAAGATCAATCTGAGCTAACACCTTTTTAGCAAATAGGTTCATAGGTGTGTACTAGGCTAATGGCCCTGGAGACTTTACAAGCCTTGTCCATAGAAGTGCCCTGGCATTGTGCCACCCGATGTCAGTTCCCAGTGTCTGTATCAAGTAGAGCCACTGGAGTGATTGGGAATCTCAATTTAACATATCATCTAAAGGGTGGTAGATTCAGGAGTTTATAGCTGTCTTGTGCTATACTTCAGTGCCATTAATGGGTAATTAACCCAAGTACCTTGGTTAGTAAACAGACTACCATTACATGGTGGATGTGCCTGCAGAGCACACAGAGGGGTTATAAAGTAGAACTGATGATACCTTTAAGAGATGTCTTCAAAGTATGGGATTTTTCCAGCAGAGAAGGAAGAATCCAATGGATGAGGGTATGCGTACAAGTGGCTGACATGATGTTGCTTCATGTGGTATATCTAGATACTCACAACAGTACACATGCAGAACTTCGAAATTTAAGAGATCTCAAAGAACAGGTAACTCTTTCTGTTTGACAGGAATGACATAATTTGATTGGAGCAGAGTCCCAGGATGCCACCCCATTATGTAATTCACTTTATTGGAGTAACACTCACAGATCACATAAAGATGTCCCTGTGGTAGACACCCTAGAAATGCAGGGGGGATACACAGTTTGGGCTGAAAACTGTTGGTTGGCATGTGACACTGTAGGGTGTCCTTTTCATCATGCCAAAACAAGAACAAATGACTTAGAAATGGATATATAGTGGTATAGGGAGCTATTAGGCATAGCCAAAAAAAAAAAAGAAAACTCAGTGCTAGACATAGCTTACAAGCTGATGAAGCACATGATAATACTTTTGTAGCAGAGAGTGACAATCAAAAGGAAGAAAAGCATGACTTGTATGATCAGGAATAGCATGTGTATTAGGGCACAGCTGCACTGTCTCAAGTACATTTATTATTTATTTATGCAGTTATTGACATTTGATTAAAGAATATAATGTTGTATAATCTTAGTAATACAGTCTAAAGACAGATGGAGGTACCCTTGTGTTTAATATTGCCCTATAACAAAGTGAGAATGTAACCCTTGTATTGTAGAGAATGTTTGATCTAGAAATAATGGCAGGTAGCACAGTATTAAGGAATATATCGCAGCACTGACCATCATTATTTTACAGAACAGATTTCCAATGCGTGCTGCATATCTTTAGTAATGTCAGTAACATAGGATTATCACGTCCCACTTTATGCAGGACAGCCACTGCCTGGGCAGTTGTGTCCTGTGAAAAAAAATCATCAAAATGTGAAATACCAGAATCAGAAATACTTTACTGATCCCACAGGAAATTGCTGAGAATTTTAGGACAAAAATGTTTCCTACATTTCCTTCAATACATGCATAAATCCATTATTGTGTCTTTGAAACACTTAAATATTATATGAAACAGTATAAATAAATCAAATTCTAAAAAAAATGAGATTTTATTTTGGCAGTAAACTGAAGTCCAGTCCTTTGCACTGGTTGTAGGTGTGATTTGTCCTACAAAATATCACATTTTCAGACAAAAATCCGACTTTGGGCACCAGGAGATGTGGCAGCTCTACAGTGACACTGTATATAATTGTGCAAAAGCAGTATATGAAGTCAGGACACAACACATATACAAGGAAAAGTATCTATCTTGTGCTGATTTGCCATGAAGGGCAAGGTATTAGAATATGAGGTAGTGAAGAGGGTAGGATACTAGTTGTGTCACTGGTCTGAGGTTGCCTTCATGTGAGTAACTTGGAATGACAACAACAGTTTGAAAAGTGTCATGTAAGACTAAGGATTGCATCAAAGGAAAAATAACTTCAAAATGATCAGCACACAGCAGGTTCAGGTTAAGGCACTTTAATCTTGCAGCAAGGAGACAAAAACATGCTAATACATAGTTTGTCTAAGTGAAATCAGGAAGTGAAGCCATTCTTATACATTTCTTACAAGACATTGCCTACTAAGCTGACATAACAAATCACAAGTTCTTTCAATATTATTTTATAGCAGCTGTTTGTCCATGATTTTTTGCTGGCATATCAAGTTTACAAAAAACTTCCTAAGAAAAACAACGTGGCCTTGATGACCACCGGTCAGATGTGACTTCTCACTATGCAATGTTACCATTCAAGGTACTATGGCTAATTTGAGCACAAAGCAAGTAGATAATATAGTTCATTTCTTTAAGCAGTCTTTGCTTGGTGTATCTTTTCTTTTCTGCAGCTGTGCATGTTCTCATAACACGAACAGAGCTGATTGTTCATATTCAATCATGTTATAGAAAACAGTATTGTTCTATTCATTCACTATTCATTCATTTTCCTGACCTAGCAGATAATCACCTGTTTCTCAGTAAATTTCCAAAAGGCATAAACATGAATTATGCTGTGCTAGCAAATACTAGGTCAGAGAGCATCTTGCAATTTCAGAAAGCATATTGCAGTTTGAAAAAATCATCTTATAATTTCATACAGAATTAAGCTGTACATAAAATAGAATGAAATGTTTTAACCCTTTTAGCTTCTAATAAGCACTAAACATATACATTAGTACATATTTTTCTAACATTTCCCCCCTGCTAATACTTTTTATTCTATTTTCAAAAGCATAAACAGTTGCTTATTCTCCTAACCTCTTTCTGTTCAGAATTTGCAGTTAAGAGAGTCATTCAGTTTAAACTTATGAAAGTGTTTCACTTTTCAACAGTTCTTCAATTTCAGTACTTTGATATAAAGTCTCAAAAACTGACATGTCTATAAAATCTTTGATCAATCTTTTCATGCAGAGAATACCACAACAAACACACACTCCTAATAGGAGTAATCCCACACAAATGGCAATCAGGATGTTCATTAGGATGCTACCCCCCCAAACAAATTCTGGAAAAAGTCTGTCAGTGGGTTTGGGCCTGGTTTGGTCATGGCCGACACTTGCTGAATCACCTCAAGATGGTCGTTTATCTCATGCTGGTTGTCAGGAATATAGAACAGCACTCCTCTTTTATTAAAGAGCACGTACCACCTTTCACCGCTAGGGTGAAGTCAAGAGCCATGCGGTTTTGAAGCACCACAGTTCTCATAGCGTTAAGTTCATCAGTCATTAATTCGAGAGCAGAAAAAGTTGCATTGCTCATTACTTCGAGAAGTTTGGACAGTTTTCTCAGCTCCCAAATCGATTTCACTGTGCCATATGCAGGGGCTATACCTGCCCACGATATAATAGTGTCACTCAAGTCCGTGTGTTTCAGTTTATCTTTGTTTTTCATGGAATTATGGTTTCCCCAGCCTGCTTCAATTCATCCCACTGGATTTTCAGGCCTTTTGATTGGATTTTAGGTTTTCTTGGTGACCTCCCTGACATTTCGAATTCTTCCCTGAGGCAAGACTGCAGTGTGTCGTATGGCCGGAACCAGGTAACCCAAAAAACAACTGCCGGACCAGTTCTCAGGTAACCATTTGTATGCCTTTTTCCCGCAAACAAAATAACAATTTTCTACTTTAGTATTAATATACACTTGCCCTGCATGAAACATTTTCTTATCAATAATAGATAGTTGTTTAAAAAGAACAGGATTACGTTGTATCTCATCAATAGTTTTATGTATCGACTCAAGATATGAGTCATAGTTTGCATCACAGATATAACCTGCATTATTGGCTTTGGTATAACATTTGTAAGGAACAGTCACATTACAGTTACTCCAACCTACCTGAACAGTATCATTTTTGTAAAAACATACAATTCCCTTTTGTGTAACAGGCAGGTACAATGCTATTTTGTCTTGTGATTTTACAGTTGTAGTATCGAAAATCAAATTTTCCCAGGTCTCATTGACCCCTAGGGGGACAGCAGTCATTAATAATCCCCCGTATGCTGTTGGTATAGCTGTGCAGACCCAGCAATTTGAAACATTAAAAGTTTCAGCATACAAATATTTAATTGCTTGGTAAGTGTTAAAGTTCGGATGTCAGTCTATGAATGATTCACGTTTATTCAGTTCAGCTTGTGTGGCTGGAAAAAGGAAAGGCCACAACAAAAAGATTAATGTTATCAGTATGGCCAACAGAATGATCATGCAATACTTCTGAGGTTGTTCAGCATTTCTATTTGTTCCGTATCTGGTCATTTTGTTCTTGTGTAATAGTAACAAGTTTTTTGTCCAGTTCAAAGTTTTTAACCAATTTACAGTGTGTCAGATGAATCCAGGACGCTTGCTCTGCGATCTTGACTGCAGTGGGTGTTGACAGTAGCACTTGGTACGGCCCTTCCCATTTCATTGTGGTCCAGTTCTTCTTCTTGATAACTTTCATCCAGACCCACGTGCCTGGGACTACTGCTGCTTCCGATGGTCTGGTTTGTTCTTTATCTGAAACAGAATTTAACTGCAAAAGTTGTTTATTACTTAAAAGTCGTCTCATATATTCTGCAAGTGAACTGTCAGCCTCCTGGTCTGCAGGCATGAGAGGTTTCCACTGAGGTATATAATATGCCCTCCCAAACAGTATTTCAAAAGGAGTTAACCCCTTTGCATTCGGAACAGTTCTCATGCTCAACAGTGCCAGAGGCAGGCAGTGCACCCAGTTCTTTTGCGTCTCATTAATCAATTTCCTAAGTTTGTTTTTCAAAACCCCATTATGCCTCTTTACTAATCCTACGGATTGGGGGTGGTATGCACAGTGGTTCTTTAAGGAAATTCCAAAATATCGGCTCAACTGTTGTATAGTTTGATTTACAAAGTGTGTGCTATTGTCACTGTAGATCTTTTCCGGTATGCCAAATCTAGGAATAATTTCTTTAACAAGGACTTTTGCAACAGTAGCTGCATCTGGATTTTTGGTCGGAAAAGCTTCCACCCATTTGGAAAACATATCTATAATGACAAGACAATATTTCTTATTTTCACATTTGTTTAGTTCTATGAAATTCATACAGATAGTATGGAACGGGTACGGTGGTGTTGGGAAACTCCCTTGCTTAGGTTTCAATGCCCCTTGTGCATGATGCTTGTTACAAACATGGCATGCTGCACAAAATTTTTTTGTATAGTTTGTAAATCCATATGCAGTGAACACTCGGTTCACTAACTGTACCATCCCCCCTGTTGAGACATGGCACTGCCCATGGCTCAACAAAGCTGCATATCTAAACAAGTTAGACAGCAAAATTGGTTTTCCTTCTTTGGAGATGTACAGCCCTTTCTCAAGAATTGCTCCTCGTTTTATCATTTCTGTTTTTCTATTTTTGTAGTAAGTGTCTGCATTGTTTTCAACATTTCTAAATCTAAAATCTCAGAAGGTTGTAATTCCTCACTCAAAAGAAATACTTCTGCAGCTGAAGCTGCCTGTTCTGCAGCTGTATCAGCTCTCACATTACCTTTTGAAATCCTATCGTGTTGCTTGGCATGAGCTAGACATTTACAAATAGCTACTTTCTGAGGTAACTGAATAGATTCTAACAAATCTAAAATAAATTGTGCATGATTAATCGGTTTACCAGTAGATGTTATCATTCCTCTATTTTTCCACTGTTGTGCAAAAACATGTACAGTAGAAAAAACGTACTGGCTGTCAGTAAAAATGTTCACACATTTACCCTTTGCTAAGGTACAAGCCCTTGTCAAGGCAATCAATTCTGCTGCTTGTGCAGATAAGTTGTATGGTAAAGACTTCGCTTCTAAAATCTCAGTATCAGAAACTACTGCATATCCTACTAGATTCTGTCCTGTAGGACCCCTTCTGCATGAGCCATCCACGTAATACGTCACCTCGGCATCATCCAAGGGAACATCCGTTAAATCTTTTCTAGGCAGTGTTTTTTGCTCAATCTCCTGCAGGCAGCTATGTGGTGTGCCATCCGCAGGGGTCAGGAGCAAGGTAGACAGATTAAAAGTTGTACATCATTCAATTGTCATATGAGGTTGGCTCAAGAGTATAGTCATACAGGAAAGATGTCTAGCAGGAGAAAGATATGCTACTTTTTCTTGCAGTAAAATAATTGCGACTGCATGAGGCACTCTCAATGTGAGAGGGTGGAACAACACTACTGAGGCCAAAGCCTGTACTGCGATTGCAGCTGCAACTACTGCTTGTACACAGTGGGGCAGGGATCGTGCCACTGGGTCCAGCTGTGATGAATAATAAGCTATGGGGCATTGCTTATCCCCATGTTGCTGTGTTAACACTGATGTCATGTAACCTTGTTTACAATCTACAGTTTGGAAAAAATGTTTATGATAGTTTGGTAATCCTAAAACTAATGAGGATGCTATCAGTTGTTTCAGTTTGCAGAAAGCTGATTCTGCTTCTGGTGTCCATTGTAATAAATCTTGTGCTGCCATAGGCTTCTTGTATATCAAGTTGGTTAATGGAGCAGACTCCAAGGCATAGTTTGGAATCCAACTCCGACAGAAATTAGTCGTACCCAGGAAGGACATCATTTCCTTCTTGGTAGTCGGTTTGGGTGCTTGTAAAATTGCTATTTTCCTATCCTCGTCTATTGTTCTGCCTTCTTTGGATATTACATATCCCAGGTATTTAACCTGCTTTTTCCAAAGCTGCAATTTGTTTTTGTTTACTTTATGTCCTTGAGTGGCTAGAAATTGTAGTAATGCTATGGTATCTTCCCTGCATTCTTGCTGGGTGGGGGCTGCCAGCAGGATGTCGTCTTCATAAAGTAGAATTTGGCTGCCTCTTGGTGGGCTAAATCCCACCAAGTTGCTTGCCATCTCTTGTGCAAATATTGTTGGGCTTTCACAATACCCCTGTGGTAGTCACGTGTATGTATACCTTTTCCCCTGAAATGTGAATGCAAACCAATGTTGGCTGTCAGGGTGTATTGGTATCGAAAAGAATGCATTCCTAATATCTACCACAGAAAAATACTTTTGTTGAGGCTTTAAATCATTCAACAGGGTGTGTGGATCTGGCACTGTAGGTGCTCTAGGTATTACTACATCATTTACAGCTTGTAAATCTTGGACCATACGCCATTCTCCGTTTGCTTTCCTGACAAGAAATAAGGGTGTGTTACATGGTGAATTGGGAGATTCTACCAGTACTCCTTCCTTAAGTTCATAGTTCATAGTTCATAGTTTAGTACTAAGCTAACTGCCCTTGCGAGCCATTTTTGCCTTAAAGCCCTATCCCTTGTGAGACTCAAACCCTGCACCTTGTGTTTGTAAGGCAAACACCTTAGCCATTAAGCCATCCTCCCAACCCTAAATGTGGGTATGCATGTTTCTGCTTTTTTATTTTTATACTTTCCTAGTCGCCCTGCCCAACCTGTCTTTCTAGGAGACTCAAAAACCCTGCCTTGTAAAGTGAAAGAAAAACAACACCTTAAGCATTAGTCTCTCCTTTTCATCCCCTCTCTTCCCCCCTGCTATTATAGGTTTGATTCCTACTTCTGCATCCTTTCTTAAGGGATACTGTCTCTTTTGAGGTCTGAATGCTGATTTTGGCGTAATAGTAACTGGTCCTGCTGTACGAATTAGTCCTACATCTGATTTCCCTGTTGACCAGAGAGTTTCTGGTATACTCCGTAAAGCTTTTTCTTCCTCTTCTAGTAAGAGTGCAAATCACCTGTCCTCGCTAGACTGCAAGTGTACAGCTGGGTGTGTCTGCATTATCCAATTTAACTTCTGCTTTTGTACTCCCTGTTCTGACAATTCTAACTCAGTTTGTTTTTCCCACTTTGTGACTTTTTCTCCAAGATCTGCCCATTTCATATTATTGTCCTTAGTTAAACTAACATGTGGTAATCGATTAGATTTATAGAGTGCAAAGAATTCCTGGGGCAATGAACAGCTAACTACACTGTTTCCTTCTGTGTCCCAGTACAGATTACGTAATACTAATCCGTTTGCATGGTTTTTAAACAGTTCTTGCTCATATTCCTTATCAGGTCCTGGTGTGCTACAATAATACAGAGTACAGTGCAACAAATGCTGTTTGTCAGTGTCAAGGGAGGGGGACTTACTGATGGCTACATTCATCAGTTCTTCAGTTACTGCGCCTGGACCAGTCGTGACTAAGTCCTGGCTGTACCAATAAAATGTTTCACCCTCCGGTCGCACCACAAAAGTATCCATTTGTCGCTGTGCTTCCATACCCTGCATAGTCGGTACTACTGCTATGCCAAATATCTGCATAAGATCTCTGCCCAAAAGGTTTACTGGGCATTTTGCAGAAACAACAATTTTGCTTTTCTGGGTCATCCCTGAAACAGGGTCAGTTATTGCTATGTTATGGGAGAGTGGCTCCCGATACAGCTGTCCATTAGCTGCTTTCACTAATATGTAATCAAGTGATTCTGAATTTTCTGGTAGTTTAGAAAGATGTATCAGGGTTCGTGAAGCCCCTGATTTACACAGGAATTTAACTTCCCTCCCCTCTACCAGAAGTGTAACTTCCAGTTTTGTGTCTGCTAAATAGAGCTGTAGGCTTAATAATACTAAATCTAAAATTTCACTTTCTTCACCATCGGTGATTTCTTGTACTTCCTCTATTTCTTCTATCACATCCTCTATTCCCTCTATCACATTTGCATTTGTCTTTTCTTGGTTATTCCCTTCTAGTGATTCTTGACTATCATATAGTCAGTCCTCACCCTCCTTATCTTCCATGGCTACCTTCTTGTTTTGCTTACAATCCCTTGCTAAATGTCCTTTCTTTCCGCACTTAAAACATTCACCCCTTTTCTTTCTCTCTTCAAACTCTTCTGATCGTTTATCAGATTGTTTGTTTCCCTGGGCATTTTTCTTGCCCTTTTTCCCTGATTGTACTACAAAAACTTCTGCTCCGTCTTCTACAGCAAATGCTTGGGTTTTCTTTTTCTTTTTGTTATTAAAATGCCTTTCGGCATGTCTTTCATATTCAAGTAATGACTGCAATCTACTTGTATGGTGATCTACCATGTGCTTTGTAATAAAGCTGCTAATGGGTGAAATACTGCCTTTCAAAAATGCATTCTTTAGCTGCTGCTCATATGGGGAATCATGTGTCTGTTCTTCAGGTACCTGCATTCCACAATGGTTATTAAAGCACTCTAATAATCTAGCATAATATCTGTCAACAGTTTCACCTTCCTGTTGAATGCATTGATTAATGCAAGTCCAGTCTGCCCTAGGCTTCCATTTCTCAGAGATTCAGTCTGTTAGACCTTTCACTCTGTTATCCAGTTCCACGTTGCTATGTGGGAGTGGCTTGTGTTCTGCATCACGGGGATTCCAGTTGCCACTGATCATGCGCCAATCTGGACCTACGATTTGTCTAACTACTTTTTCTACTTCTTCTCCATTTAAATGGTAACTTAACCTCATGCCCTGTAAGTCTTCTAAGAATTTTCTAAAATTAACTTTTGGATGGGGAATTCCCTCTGTGGCTTTCCGGATGTCTTCCAGTGTCCACAGTCTATATACTAGGAGAGTCGGGTCCTGTCCTGCCTGTCCTGCCTGAGGATTTGGTACTTCTATGAGCGGACATATCTCTTCTTCACTCATAGCTCGTGAATTTTTGTTTATTTGATATAACTCAGTATCCCCTCTTAAGTTACGTGTTCAAGACCTAGTCTCGATGAGATCTCTGACGTATGGTTTTGGCTTTGCGGTGACAGCCGGGTATAGCGGAGGTGGATCAGCTTGTCCACTCGCTTCATATTCTGGTGCGGGAAGTGGAGGGGGCGGAGGGGCTGGTGCTATTACTAAATTATTGTCTTCTTTATCTAGAAACATAGCTTTTGAATTATTACTTTTTTGTTCTCTACGGTTTGCTTCCTCAATCCACCTGTGTGCCTGAGGAATGCCCAATTGATGTTGCTTTTTTACCTGACCTTTTGTGTCAGTTTTAAGCTGTGTGACAAGTTTTATAAGTGAGGATTTTTCTAATTTTCCATTAAATTCATATTTATTAACCCATTTTGTATAGTATCTAACATTGTCGGCACGCTGTAATTGCATATATTTTGCATTTTCAGTTAGCGGTGGGTCTTGGGAACTTTTTGTGCACTTATTACCCATATTGTTCTGACTGTTAATAATGTTATGTAACCCTTCTTATTTTCACGTGGTACCACGATTTTCTATTTTACAGTTTATCTAGAATAACTGTCTTACCTATTCTGTTTCCCTGATCTATGACAAGACTGCAATCTTTCTGTCCCTGACTTGTACAAAACAAATCTCCTGACAGATGATTCAAATCAAGTCTCTGATCTAAAACAGAAAAAAGGTAAATCTGACTTTACCTGAGCCTCCATGATTGACCGTCTCTGGTTCATTCGTTAACTCGTCCTCCAGTCACAGATCAGAAAAGTGGCTAGCCTCTTTTGAACGACAATTCAGTCTGAGGTCTTTCAAAGCAGAAGAACCGATGTGGTCTCTTCCCCGTACGGTTTCATGCCACCTGGCCCATCTGACCTGAGGTGAAGTGAGAGTTTTCGGTCCAAAGGACCAATCTGTCAAAGGAAAAATAACTTCAAAATGATCAACACACAGCAGGTTCAGGTTAAGGCACTTTAATCTTGCAGCAAGGAGACAAAAACGTGCTAATACAGAGTTTGTCTAACTAAAATCAGGAAGTGAAGCCATTCTTATACATTTCTTACAAGACATTGCCTATTAAGCTGACGTAACAAATCACAAGTTCTTTCAATATTATTTCATAGCAGCTGTTTGTCCATGATTTTCTGCTGGCATATCAAGTTTACAAAAAAACTTCCTAAGAAAAACAACGTGGCCTTGATGACCACCGGTCAGATATGACTTCTCACTATGCAATGTTACCATTCAAGGTACTATGGCTAATTTGAGCACAAAGCAAGTACAGATTATAGTTCATTTATTTAAGCAGTCTTTGCTTGGTGTATCTTTTCTTTTCCGCAGCTGTGCATGTTCTCATAACACGAACAGGGCTGATTGTTCATATTCAATCACATTATAGAAAACAGTATTGTTCTATGCATTCACTATTCATTCATTTTCCTGACCTAGTAGATAGTCACCTGATTCTCAGTACATTTCCAAAAGGCATAAACATGAATTTTGCTGTGCTAGCAAATACTAGGTCAGAGAGCATCTTGCAATTTCAGAAAGCATACTGCAGTTTGAAAAAGCACCTTATAATTTCATACAGAATTAAGCTGTACATAAAATAGAATGAAATGTGTTAACCCTTTTAGCTTCTAATAAGCACTAAACATATACATTAGTACATATTTTTCTAACAGATTGTCAGACAGGGAATTAGCCACTCACCAGGCTATACAGACAGAATGATGACAAAAACCCACACTGTATAATCTCAGTTACTTGTCTACAGATAACAGTGGAATGAAGTACAAATGCATACAGCTGTAAGGTAGAAAGAGAAATAAAACTGCTTAAGGGCATATCATACAGTGCAACCACTAAGTCACCAACATGTAGCATTATTTTTTATTTGGTCTAACTGGATACATGTCTATTTTCAGTAGAGGCCCGGGGAGATAAGCTCCAAGGTACATTCAGTAAAACACAGCAAATAAAATGACACTATTTTTGTATATACAGAGGACATTTCAGATTAACACAGAACTATTACAATAAGGACAGAAATCATAGCAGAGACAAATGTAGGAACGCTACAGCATACAGGTGCAGTGCAAAATAAGAGGGAGACAGTTTATTTTATAATAACATGATAAAGAGAGTTTCCTTTGAAAGTATCCACAGGGGAAGAGTTAAACAGAAAGAAAAGCAAAAGAGGTAACAAGTCATTAAGGAGGTAAATGGAAACAGTTAATGAGAAGTTTAGGGTAAGCAGAGGATATTTAGGTTAGGGTAGGTAACTAGTACAGGGGCATAGCATACAGCACGTATAGTAGGAAGTGCATGAACAGCACAAAATAAAATATGAAATTAAAGGAAATAAAATATGAAATTAAAGGAATGCATGAGTGTGTCTGCCCATACCTCTCAACTGTCCAGATTTTTACAGAATACCCAGATTTTCATCTGATATTTTTGGTCTGTTCCTCATAAAATTTGCGGTTTTCCTCCAAATCAATGAAGATGAAATTCAATAAATAATGACCTATATTTGAGCTCAGACTTCTTATCCTACAGAAAATGCAGGATAATGCAAATTGTGTTAGTCTAGCAGCTTTCTGAGTTTATATGAGCAATGTAGACTACAAAACAGAAGGAACCGAAGAATGTCTACTCATGTTTGAACCCTGTATCACACATATGCCTTTTTACAGAGCTATTACCAGGTAAGAAAACCATCTCACACGGCTAGTATTCAGAGATCAATTTGAACATGAAAAAAGAAACAAGACTGTTTCTACTACTGTTTGAAACATGCATCTTTCAGATGCTTTCTACAGAAGCTAGGGCATCTGTGTCATAAAATCATTGCACTTAGCTAGCATTTAGAAATCGGCACAAAATAAAATATGAAATGAAATAAACTGAAAACTCTTGTTTACTTGTTTTAACTTTGCACTGCTCAGATGCTTTCCTGCAGGGTATTAGCAAGTCAAGTCATAACATTGCTGAAAAGCTAGTTTTCTGAGGATAAAAAGGACAGTTGAAACTAATGAATTACTCAGTGAGAGCTGTTGTGAGTACAACTGCAATTTGAGAAGGAATCTGCCTAACACCACTGAAGCTTCCTGTAAGCATCCTCCCCCAACCCCTGCAGCCATAGTTGGGACATGCCCAGAAAGCCAGACTGAAATGTAAACAAAGACCAGAATCAAAACCAAAAAATCCCTGGGATTGTCCCTTTAATACACATTATACATCCATGATAAGTGCGTTTTCAGTAGATTTCAAGTCAACATGGAAGAAAGGTCTTTCAGTAAGTAACAACATACACATTATAATCATGGCTTATAAATGTTTATCATTAAATATTAATGATTTGAACAATAATCTCAAAAGAACTGGTTTGCTTAAATATATCAAAATGCATAAAGCCCAGATCATATTTTTAGAGGAAACCCATCTATTAAAAAAGTTCTACAAAATACTCATTCAATGGCTATACCATTCTGGCTGATTCATGTTTTAAGACTAAGAGAAGGGGCACTCTTATTCTATGGAAAATACTTATACTATGCCAAGAATTATAGATACAATTTCAGATAAAGATGGGATGCTAAGCATGGTTGTTTTGGAAATCAATAGGAAGTACTATACCTTGATAAATACATACTGTATACCAGGACTAAGTACTAAATATGTTGACAAATATCTGGACCTAATTACTTTAAATGCAAAAGGGGAAATTATAGCAACAGGTGATTTTAACTGCCTATTATCAGGCAATGATACCTCTAAAAATGGTAAAATAAAACTAACATCTCAAGCCAAGAAGTTAAATGACTTTACAAACCTGATGAACCTTAAGGATATACATGGTCTAAGAGAACATTATTCCTTATTCTGTACTCTCTAGTCATATCAGTTTGGTACACAAACAAACATTGATAAGGTCTTTGTATCAAATAATATATACTCTAAAATAAGTGACGTATCTATAATGACTTGTCCATTCTCAAACCATAATGCTATAAACTTTACATTAACTACACATACAAATTATTTCAAATTTCTACAGAGAATTCCTGCTTACATAACTAAGTTAAAACACTTTAGGGAATGGATAATGAAAGAAATAGACATGTTTATGGAAACAAATGATAATGGTGAAGTGACTGATACTGTACTATGGGACACCTTTAAAGTTTATATTTATGGTAGGATAAAATCTTGGTACCTTAAAAGAGTGGAACAAAGAACTTTTAGACTTACAAAAAACATAGACAAGATAAAAATGGATGTAAAACCAAATAACAAAGTAGTACATAACAAAATTACTAAGTTAAATCAAAAGTACTTAGAAGTTCTAAACCATAAGGTAGCCATAAACCTGGAAAAATTGAAATTACAATTGTATGCTGTAAATCCCAAATATCTACATAAAATAGCGGTAAGATCCAAAAAAAAAAATAATCAAAATCTTATTAATGAGATTAAATATAAAAGTGATTGTTAAGAGTACATCTAACTTAAGGGGCATATTAGAAGTGTTCAAAAACTACTATAAAGATATAAATAATACACCACTTTTGGAGACAGATAATGTAATAAATACCTTTATTCAAGAAAATATAACTACTAAGGTCAATGCAACAAAATAACATATTAAATAAACAAATAAAATTAACAATAGTGAAAGAGCAAATAAAACATTTTAAAAGATAATAAAGCTCCAGGACTGGATGAAATAATTACTGAACTATATAATATTTTCCTGAATATATAATAAAGAAAATGATAAGTGCCTTTACTATGGTTAAGCAAAAATATCTAACACCCCCATCGTGGAAATATTCAGTTATCTCCCCCATAGTAAAACAAGGTAAAGACCCCAAATCTTGTGATTCATATAAACCAATTTCGTTACCAAACACTGATTATAACATTTTTATGACAATATTAGCTAATAGGATAAAGAAAATATTATCTAATCTAATACATAATGATCAGACAGGGGTCATTCTTCACAGAGAAGTGCAAGATAACATTATTAAATTACTAACATTAAAATAGCATGCAAATACAAAAAACAACTAGTATCAGCCTAGACATAGAAAAGGCTTTTGATTCTATTAGTTGGCCTTATCTACAAAGAATCCTGATTGGTTTTGAATTCTCCTCAGATTTTGTCAACTTATTAATGAAAATTTATAGTGGGGCAGAAGCTTATTTGAAAATTGGATCATGTATTCCTCACCACTAGAAATCCTCAAGGGAACTAGACAAGGTTGTCCTTTGTCACCATTATTGTTTGCTCTTTCAATGGAACCTTTTGCTACATATATCAGAAACAAGCAAAATATAAAAGGCTTTCAAGTTAATGAGGACTATTGTCCTAAGATACGATTATTTGCTGATGATATGTTGTTAACATTGGGTGATATTGATGGTTCTTTGCATGATGTTATAAATACCTTAAGCAAGTTTGAAAGAATTTCAGGGCTTAAATTTAATCATAATAAATCCAAAACATTATTAATTAACAAAAAGATCAACAAAAACCTAAGAGAGAATAGCTTGTTTAATTGGGAGAATGATGTATTAGAATATTTGGGTGTCAGTATAAACAGTATATGGAAGGAGTCTGTTAAACTAAACTACAATAATTTAATAACCCCCATTAGTGACCTAATCAAAAGATGGAATAATGTGTTATTCACAATGGATGATAGGCTCTCTTTAATTAAAATTATAATTTTATCTACATTTTTTGTTTTATATACAGTCATTGATACTACCCCCTCCCAAAAACTTATTTAAAAAATTTGATTAAATTCCATGCTACCTAAATTTTTATGATTCCCCTTAAAATCTAGGATTGCATATAAATGGCACATTAGAGCTTGGAGCAGTAATGGGATAGCATTCCCTAGCTTAGATCTTTATTCCAAATCAGTTATAATTAATATAATAATACATTGGTTCACACCTACCTATATATCTGACTGGAAAATAATACATGAGTTTCATATAACTGATGTCAGAATTATAGAAAACCAATTTAAGAAACAATATGGAATAAGTGCAGTTCATTGGCTTTTATGTGAATTTTGTTTATTTAATAAGAAGTTTGATAATTTTTCTTATAGCATTAATCAAATATTTAATAACTGTAAAACTATAATTGATTGTAATTACAACATTAAACAATTCCTATTTCTTATATTCCCTATAGCATACTCCCCTGATTACCTAGACTTTTTCAACATCAATGTGATGCAAAAATTAAAGGAAAATAACTTGATATTTTGGCATTAGTTTATTAAAAATAATAGTATTAAACCACTAAACTCTCTTTTATGTAGTTTTGATAATAGTCAAGACAGTTGGCTGTTTATACACTCATTATGGCAGTTTATAGAAAACAAAATGAGAGTATCAATCAACCTAGAGTCTGAATCTACATCTAGTTTGATCCAGCTTTTTATTAGGTGTCTTGAAAAGACAGATTATCAACTTAAGTTTCTCACCTATCTATAAGATACTAAGAGAAGACACTCTAAAGTTTGACTCAGATTTTTTGAATTACTATATAAAGATTCATGGAAAACAAATATCTGATGAATCCAAAAAATTGAATTCTACGCATGGTATCTCTTCTTCATTATATTGGAGATTGTATACATGGAAATTTATGGATAGAAGTTTCTATACTCCACATAAAATAAATCATATACGCAAAAACAGTGAAAGTAAATGTTGAAAATGTGATGAATTATTTAGAGGCCAACTGGGTTCACATGTTCATTGAATGTAGAACTGTTGTTCAGTACTGAAAAGACTTCAGATATTTTGTAAGTACTTTCTGGTCTAACAACTGTCATATTTCTAACTCATTAATCCTATTTAATGTTCCTATACATAATGTAATATCTAAATCTCAGATTCAGTTACTCTGGAAAATTCTTGCAATTGCCAAAAAGTTATCACTTTGAACTGGAAAAGTAAACAAGATTTGATGTTTAAAGATTTTATTAATTTAGCAAAGGTTGTTTGTAAAAAAGAACTGCAAACCATTTGTTATAGAACTCATAACATTACTCATAAAAATAGCATGGCAAAAATTGGAAAACCTTTTGAACAAATACTGATAACGTCTCATGTATAAAATGATTGTTTATCATGGATGAATGTAAATATTTAAATAGTTTTGTTATTGTTTTATTGTATTTGTTATATGTACATTTGCATATGTGTATAATGAAAACAAAATAAAAATGTTTTTGAAAAAAAAGGAAATCACCATCAGTTGAACACTATCATAAACTGGTCTATATTTGTTAGAAAATAATATAACTTGTTGCTGTTAAATAAAAGAGGTGATATAAAGCTAAAAAAAAAGTATACTAATTGATTCTCTGAGAGAGCAGCTGATGCATGGAACAGACTACCAAAGTACATTAAAGCAAATACAAGCTTAGATATTTTTAAGACCATCTTAGAAACGTATGATGGGGACAACTGTTTTGGCATATTAGCAGACTAGAAGGGTATTATTGTCCATGCTTGATATATTTAAAACAATGAGTGAGAAGGTCACTGAAAAACCAATCAGTAAAAACAAAATGAAAACTCCAGCAAAGCTAGAACTTCCACTGAGTGACCTCCCAAACCTCTTGTATCAGAGGCACATGGGATATATGCGAATGATTCTTATGAACATCGGGTGTCTCAGCTAATCGAAACACCTGATGTTTATAAGGATCATTTGCATATATCCCATGTGCCTCTTATACAAGAGGTTTGGGAGGTCACTCAGTGCAAGTTCTAGCTATGCTTGACATGTATGTATGTATGTATCCATGTATGTATGCATGTATCACAATGTCATAGTCATATATATCCTTCTGGAGGGAGTGTGGGGCTGTCATGATGTCAGAGATCCCAGCACTGAAATGAAAGCTAGCTGTAAGTGTGCCTGATGATAGAGTCATCAATTTTCTTATTTATTTATATTTTATGATTTTTTTATCCATATGGAGCAGACCATTGGCTGCCATTGGTGCATCTCCTCAACCTCTCCTGGAGCTAATCTGAAACCCGCCTGTTCCCTGAAAGCATTACAGTGCAATGTCAGACTTACAGCCACTGGGATTGTTTTTTTTTTTAGTTGGCAAACCCATGCCTACCTTTCATAAAGCAAAAGTACTATAACCACTAGAAACAAAATATCTAAACCCTTCGCATAGCTGCCATTTATATACTACCAAATCCTATAACAAAAGCATTAATATTTAGAAGATTTACTATCCTAACATCCCACTTAAAACAAGACATAATCTTAGAAGACATTAATATCTATTGGCAACAGCAATCCTTCCATAAAATGACTGTGCTACACCTATTATCCTCTTCAGCCTAGCCCAATTTATCAAGAACTTACTAGCACTGACAAAACTACAGGAGCGCATAGCATACTTGAAAGGATACGAACCTCGAACACTAAAATAAATTGTAATATAGGCACATGATGCGGCTCATCGATCACTCACTACCCTACTTACAATTGACCCAAAATAAAATACAAAGGCAAACAATTTATTCACGGATTAAAACTCAAAAACATTTTCAAGAAGGCTCCCTCTAAAACATTTACCTCTTGATGAAGCTTTACAATCTTTTAATAAAAGACTTCTAAAGATCCTTAATTCTGTAGCTACCTTAAGAAAGAATAAAAAATAAAGCAACACCATGGCTAATATCCGAAGCCAAAGAAATGATCATATCAGTGATAAAGCATAAAAATGTAGAAACAAGTACAAACCATTACTGCCTTGAAAAACTACACATACCTTCAGAATAAAGTAAAACAATATTGCAAAGACAGAAAAAACATTACCTGTATTTATTGCAGACAGCAAACAAGATTAATGTAAAACTTTTCTGAAACACAGATTAAAAACCTTGGAAATGCATGCAAAATAAATACAAGGCCACATAACTATAATCTTCTCTCCCCAACCCAGCACAACTTTCGACTGACACATACAGACCTACTTTCCTTCCCACATTTAATTGATCATTACAAAAAACAAAACCACATAGCAGTATCTTTCCTTCTAGACCTGTCAAAAGCATGTCACTTGAATTAGTACTTAACAGACTCTGTAAAATAGACATGAGCATTGCAACAAAATGATTTTACAGCTATCTCTATGAAAGATCTCAGTCATTTAGGTGGAATGATGCTCACTCATCCTATCAAACATCAAACTGAGTCCCCTTCTATTTAACGTCTTTAATAACATGTACTAAACAGTTGATGTTACAACCCTCATTCAATATGCGTACTACCCTCCTATGTGCAGCTAACACCCTAACTCAACTCTACAGTAAAATTCAAACAAGCTTTCACAGATTAACAAATGGCTAATCAAGTACCAGCTAATATTAAATACTAAGAAAGAAAACATACACTTTTCTCCAACTACTCAGTACACACACACACACACACACACACACACACACACACACACACACACACACACACACACATACAAGTAAATAAATAATAACCCTAGCTTCATTATAACTTCATCTAACAACATAATCATAGAATAAGTAAATTAAACAAGCTACTAATTGTCATCATAAACCAAAACCATAAATCTGACTACTAGGTTAACTTTCTCATTACAAAAACAAAACAAACATTTGGCATGTTATATAAATTCAAATTATATCTAACTTGAAAAGCTTTAAGTCTAACTGCACAATCATTCCTACTCCCAACAACACTATATGCACCTCCAGTAGTAAGTAACCTCCATGAAATTCATCACAATAAGGTAGAACATAACTATATTAAAATTGCTAAATATGCTGCAAATCTCCTAAATAAAACCCATCACTGCATTACTTAAAAACAATTACATTTGCCAGAATTGCATGTCCCACATCTCTCACACTTAAAAACTCTATATATCATCATATGTAAGCTAAACAGATGCCATGCAGTAAATAATTTTATCCAAAGTTGCATCCTAGGATCATAGCTAATTAATAGGCTAGTTTTCTTAATAAGCCATTCAATGCCTAACTAATTTCCTTCCCAAAGGTGAGAATCAAACAATGTACCTTGTGCCTCTGTGTCAAACACTAACCATTATATTAAGACCCAGTCGTAACATAAATAACAAAGACTGCAATTACAAAATCTACCGGAAATTACCAAGTCAAATAATTACTACAGAGACTCCCTATACTCGTTTCCATTGCTGGACTGTGAAATTCAAACCCACCTAATCTGAAAAACATTTTGCATATGAAACACTTCCTGCAAGATCCAAAAGCATACCGTCCAACAATTGAATATGCTCCTATACTCAAGTCGTGTGCAGCCCATCTAATCTAAATATAACCACCCCATCTAATCCAGAACCTCCTTTCCCTACCTCTGGGCCCCTCTTGGGAGCTCTTTCTCCTCTCATTTTAGTTATTTGTTTATTTATTGAAATTGTTTACCAGGATCGCCTGACTAATTAAACAAGCTTTCCCTTTTCAGCAGCAACCCTAGAGCAAAGCTCCACATAAAGCAAGCCTATACTAAAACATACTTACTACATGTCTCTTACCTCCCAGTTGGCCTCTCTTCTTCCCTCCCCCTTTATCTCTTAACCTGCCTTACTCCAGTGACATTTCCTTTACTGCTTGCTAACACTGCAACCTCTAAGCATCTCACCTTCCATCATCTTACCACCTTAGAACTGATTCATCACTGCATGCATAATATACGGGTCTATATTACATTGTCAAACTCACAGGATATGAACTATGTAATATCGAACTGTTACATTCGAAACCCAAAACGTACAAAAAACCCCCCAAGTACACTTTAAACTTAAACTAATGTGGGGGGCTTTGCCCCCACACCCCTCATTGTGGGGGCCTGTGCCACCCACACCCCCCTACTTAAATATACCAAATCCGAGATCGCACCACAGTAGAAGAAATAGCAAAGCCGCAAAAACGGCCCACTGATTTTTTTCCCTGGGAAAAATATTGGTGTTGCATCGCTTCGCTATTTCCGTGTTTCGAACATTTGGGTTCGGTATTACAACATTCAGACTCCTGTGAGTTCGACATTGTAATATAGACCCTAATATATCTAAATGCATTTGACTTTCATTTTTACCTTCTCAAGTCTGTTGTACAAAATCTTTCAGACTAATATCTCTTTTTCTTATACCATTCTCATGCCTACCAACAGAAAATGCTACTAGTGCAATATCTTAAAATTCCCACATTTTGACTTAATTTTTATTTATTTAACATTTGTTGACCGGGAAAGTCCAACTAGGTTCCACAGATCCTGTTTTCAGCGGAGGCCCGGGGAGAAATGCTCCAGAAGCATGTCTTTAGAATGTGGGAGAAAACTGGAGTACCCGGAAGAAACCCACACGAACGCAGGGAGAACATGCAAACTCCGCACAGGAGGCACCCCAGATGAGACTCGAACCAGAGAATCTCTTGGTGTGAGGTGACAGAGTTAACCGCTGCACCACTGCGCCACCCAACAGTCAAACACCTTGACTTAAACAATGGTCTTCCAAGTAGTTCAAGGTCTACTAATGCCACTCCTTTTAATAACTAGTATTTTATCCAGCATCTCCTGATGACTTCAGTCCTCACTACAATAATTTCCTATAACACCCTTCTGTTTAACTGTACTGCTTGTATGAAAATGCATACATTTTTTCTATCATCGTTTCTTTTTTTTTTTTGCCTGTCTGGAGCCACATGTATAAAACCTATGTGGCATTATATCTTTTTTCACTAATGCTCTGCCTTTGCATTAGCTTAGTTCTTGCACAAGTATATATGTCTCATTGTATAAGCTTTTCTTAATGTGGAACTTTTCTACCTGGGACTCTACTAAAATGGAGCTACTAAGTTCAGTCAGACTATCACAGCCAATGAATGTAAATAAATGCATTTATATGCCCTAGCCATTGCCTACCCCTACAACCAGCATGAAATGGCATAAAACCACTGCAGCTGAGAATATGTCAAGATGGTACATGTCTTTAGTACTTCCAAGCATGGGACGCATGCATCATTATCACCACCAGGGCTACCATCCTTGTTTATGATCCTCCTTCTCCAGGATAGGTGATTCAGTAAAATACTGCTGCCTTTCCTATCACCGTTGTTGGTTCCTCAAGTGTTAGGCTTGCCAATAGAAGCCAGATTGCCCGGGGTCACAGTCAGGTCTTCCTCCTAATTACTAGGACATTTCTACTTGGATGCTTACTTATTGGCAGTAGAAGGTTTGCAGTCTGCATCCTGGTGACTCACTGCATTATATGAGTATGGCTGAGTTGTGTTGGTTTATTGCTGCAGAGCCTCTCTTATCCTAAGTCCCAGAAGCCTGGGAAGTAATTATTTTTTACAGTGCCAAATATTCTGCTGCATTTGTTTTGCAAAGAGTAAAGTTTGTGTATATCACAGGCAGACATGGCACATATAACTGATCGTGTATGCTCAACCATAGGCAGTAATAGTTTTCCTACTGAGTGTGTTGTGCTGTTTGTCAGTACATTGGAGGCTGACTAACACAAATTAAGTAAGTTAATTTCTGGCCATGGGTACAGTAGGCAAGGGAGGGTGTCAACAATATCCAGGGGCAACACTATCCTAAACCTAGTCATTACCAACATGAGTGACCGGTGTTCCACACCTGAAGTCAACACCTCGTTGGTCCGATCCGACCATAAGCTTATCACCCTTGATATCCACATCCTGCCCCCACCCCCCATTAAGGAAACCACAGAAAAAAAAATTATCCAAAGCCAACTTCATGCTTCTTAAGACAGAAGTGGTCAACTTCATGACACCCATGCAGATGGACAATACAGTTACAACTGCTGAATCCTACACAAATGCACTCTATAAGCACTTACATGAGTGCATGGATTGTGCTATCCCAAACAGAACCAAGACGCTATCCTCCAAAAAAAGGAAGCCAATCTGGTGGTCACCTGCCATAAACAAACTGTACAACAGAAGGAAGAAACTGTTGCAAAAGAGGTAAAATCCCATGAGTGGAGGAGCTCCCTGGTCAGCCTCAGTAAGAAGCTGAGATCCCTTATAAGATCCTCCAAAGCTAGCTATGAAAACAAAATTGCCACTAAATCCAAGGACAACCACAAAGCATTCTATAGCTATGTCAAGAATCTAGATGGCAACACCCAGATCTGCTCTGAGTTACAGCACAAAGGCACGAAAATTACAGAACCAACTGATATTGCCAACATCCTGGCAGATCGGTTCAGTGCTAACTTTACCCCCCTCTTACTCCCTAAAGGGCCCATATCTATACAGGAAGAATGAAGAGTCCCTGTAATCACAACTACGCAGGTAAAAGCTGCACTCTCTAAAGCCAAAAACACAGCATCCATGGGACCGGACAACATCCCAAGCTGCATTTTACATGAACTTCAGAATGAACTGGCTCCCCACTTAAGCACCATGTTCAATAATAGCCTCGCATCAGGCTTTATGCCCACTGAATGGTGCACAGCAACAGTTATCCCAGTCCACAGAGGGGGAGCCACCACTGATCCCGAGAACTATTGACCTATTAGCCTGACGAGCCTGGTCTGCAAGGCCATGGAACATATCATCATGGAACTCATAAACAAAGACATTGGTAACCTCCAAACTCTGGATCCCACCCATTTCAGGTTTGTGAAAGGCAGATCATGCCTCCTGAAACTGATCGACTTCTTTGAGGCAGTCACCAAAGCCGTGGATGAGGGTAAGGTGGTTCACACAGCCTATCTTGACCTCGCCAAGGCTTTCGATACCATCCTCCATTCTGGAATTATAGTTAAACTCACTAAACTAGGTATAAATCCCTACGTCACAAGACGGGTTGCCAACTGGCTCACTGACAGAACCCACACTGTAAAAGTTGCAGACTCCAAATCTGACCTCAAAGCATTGACAAGTGGAGTACCACAGGGTTCCGTCCTGGGAACTCTCCTGTTTGGTATCTACTTCTCTGAAGTATAGGCTAACACAGAAGACCTCTGGCTAAAGAAGTTCGCATATGACTGCAAACTAGGAGCCATAGTCAAGTCCCCAAATGATGTGGACATCCTACAGAAGGGCCTCACTGAGACAGATGCCTAGTGTTAGAACCATGGCCTCAAGCTCAATGCCAAAAAGTGTAGTGTCATCCCCTTTGGTAAAAACTCTGTACCCATGAACTACCACATAGGCAGCAATCTACTTAACACCAAATGCGTGATAAGAGACCTTGGGACCCAGATGGACAGTAGTCTCTCCTTTGATAGTCACATCGCCACAGTAGTCAGGAAGTCCTTCTACGTGGCACACCTCATCATAAAAGGGTTCTCATCCAGGAAAAAAGAGGTCATTGTTCCCCTCTACTTGTCACTCATTAGACCCATTATAGAGTACAATGCCCCTTTTGGAATGTACCTCACAAGACATTTGCAGCAGCTGGAAAGGCCACAGAAGTACCTCACAAAGAGGATTACTGGCCACAAACAAATGCCCTACACTGACCACCTCAAAAAACTCCAGCTTTACTCCGTAGCATATCGCCTACACCAAGGTGATCTCTGCCTAACATATAAAGCTATGTCAAACCCAGAGCTGTTGGACATGCTACACCTAAAGAAATCCCAATCCCTCCAAGCTACATGCTCTAGGGACGTAAACCTTGTCACCACAATAAACAGGACATGCTGGAGGGATTGATTCCTGTCTCAGAGACTTCGTATGCTCTGGAATAAGCTACCCATCTATGTCAAGCAAAGCTCTTCATTAATACTCTTCAAGAAAAATATTGATGAGTGGATGGAAAATAGGAAATACACCCCAGGGATCACTTCTGTGTCTCTGCTGGACAGTGGCACAGGAAAATAACTTTCTTGGGTGGCGTAAGCTATGGAACCTTGCTGGCTAGGCTTACGTAGGCCCTTGGGCTGATAGCCTAGTACCTACCTATGAACCTATGAACCCACAGTCTTATATATTTATAGGCAGAGAGAATTTCTAAACTTTATCAGGCCTTAGGTCATACCAGCCATCATAACCATATGAAGGAACTTTGGATTTTACAATGATTCCCAGATGCTATAGTTCAATGGATAGCTGTGTTAGTTTATTACTAAGGAAATTAGTTTCTGTCAATGAACTTCAAGAGAACAAAACAACCATGACAGCAGCATACAGAACATTTCTTATCTGAGACATAGTTAAATAGTTAATTTTGAGACAAAAAGCAATGATCCTAGAACAGAACCCTGAACACCCAGTTTCACCGGATGAAGTACAGGCTGTACAGCACTGATTACTCTGAAATGCACATTTTGGTAGTTGGTAAACCACCGGGGTATAGATTAACTGAGTCTATAGAGGACAAGCTCTTAAACAATTAGCGCTATGTCTTTGATACATCTGTTGTAGAGTTATAGCTACCTGCTCCTGTGGTACTCTGTGGAGGAAGTATGTGAGATTAGCACCTTTAACTGTATAACTACCACTCTTGTTACAGCATGGTGGTTTATAATTGTTATTGTCTTGTAGATGAGCCATTTAAGTCACTACTGTGTACAATGGGGTTTTCATGACATATATTACAGCGGTTGTATAGCAAACTATTTGAGCGCAGCACAGAGATTGTTTAGGATACAACATCAGGAAATGTCCCTTATACTCAATCCCATTTTAGTTGTATGCAGTATCAACATTCATGGGTTTATCAGTGCATACCAAATTATACTTATGCATATGCTGGCTGGCTTGTAAATCTCCTGGCTTTATTTCTGTCAACAACATTTGTGGTTAGGTGTGGTCTTTTTCATTTGCAGTTCTGTTCTGCTGCTGGTATATGCTTTCCCAGATTTGCAAAATATGGCATTACACCTCACTCTTAATGTAATAGCCATCACAGCATCATAGGCCATAATAGGCACTGTCACTACACAATGCCTTGGCTGAATTCTCTGTTTATACAGCTGGATATGTTACACAACTCATGACATACTGTATGAGTTTAAGACATTATTGTTCTTGGCAAAAACATTGGAGGATAAATAGGTATTGATTATTTAAGCAGCTATTTGTGTGACTTCCAACTATATAGCATAACCTCATAGTTCTCACCTGCCAAATGGACTCCTGATGGGTTGCTTGGCACCAGTTTGTGGTATGACAGACTTCTATGTGACCATGTGATGGCCACTGTGTATTGAATACTCTAGCTTATGACTGAGATAGTTTCAGAGTGTATTACTGTGTTATACTCTTCAATCATGTATCAGCAGATTCAAAATATAGGTTTATAGGTTAGTTCTTGGCGAACTGCCCTTGTGAGCCATTTTAAGCCTAGCCAACTCCCACACGTGAGAATCAAACCCTGCACTTTGTGTCAATAAGGTGAACACCTCAACCATTATTCCAAACTCCCACCCTTCTTGGTCTATACTGCACTGGGTCTGCTTTGCACTTGTGGAACATGTCACTAAATCCAACTCTTTGATTTGAGTACTGGCTCTATTCTTTCTGGAATAACACATTTGGAGTTTTACTATGTCATCCACTAAAACCCTGGAAGAAGAGATTGCATTGTCTATCTGTTGGAATGCATATACATTTAAAATAATTTGTTAGTTAATTAATTCTTGTTGATTTATGTTTCTCATTTGGATTTACATTTTAATACTGATATTAAAACAGAATTCTTGAAACATAACTGCTGTTTTAAAATTCTAGAGAAAACAAGGAAGCACTTGGCGGTTTGCTTAACTTGTTTTTCTATGTCTGATACTAAATAAGGAAGTATTTTGATAAAAATAGTTTATAGTTCTCTGAATAGGACATATGAAATAGAATAAACTAAAATAATACAATAAATAATGCATTTCTCTGCCCTAGATATATACCAATAATGTGTTTAAAGGTCATCAGATGTTATATTACAGTTCTTGCATTATACCTTTGTTCTTGTTATTTCAGTATGAGAAATCTCATTAAGAAAATCAGCTTATGTGAATCCATGTACTTGATAACATAAAAGTATGTCTGTTCTGTAGAGAAGTTTAACAGTGTCAGAACTGAAACATTAGGAAAATCATATTTGTAATTTCATTCAGCACATTCTCTGGAGTTAGATATTAATTTTTTTCAATAATTTTGTTGTTCTTGGCTCTGCATAGTCATGGGTTCAGCAATTATATTTTTGAATCGTCTGTGATATGGGATTATCCCTACTGGTTAGTATTTTATTGTACAATAATCAATATGTAGAGTGATAGAGAAGTGTGGGCGCCCACAATGGTGCAGCAGTTAGCGTTGCCGCCTCACAGCAAGAGGTTCTCTGGTTCGATTTTCAGCTGGGGTGCCTTCTGTGCGTAGTCTGCATGTCCTCCCTGTGGTCACATGGGTTTCATCCCAAAGACATGCTGTAGGTGGATTGGACACTCTGAATTGGCCATAGACATGCATACGTGCGTGTGTATGCCTTCTGTGGAAGGTTGGGTGTGGTGACCCCTAACTGGGAATATCCAGAAGAAGAGTGATAAAGAAGTGTCTTCATGGAATAATTCTGATGATGTATTGAAATATTTAACAATTGCATATGGTTTGTCTAACTGAGCTACTTTTCAATAACATCCAGGTGACTAAACCAACTCACTAACCAGACAAGCAACACTTTTTTACATGGCCATTATGCTACTGCAATTCTGATAACTAGTAGGACTTCAGAAAAAATGGAATTTACACAGTGTGGTTTGCTTTACCCAGAAGCACAGCACTTGATTAACAATTTTATATAGATAACTGTGAATGACATATATGACAGGTGGAGCTAAGTACATGGGCACCTGTAAGATTTAAAGACATAGGTTAATTATATTTTGCAAAAATAGTGTAAAAGTAGCTATATAGAGTTTAGCTATTCCATGATAGCTGGTACATCTGCTGGTCTAGGCTGGTTTCAGAGGATTAAAGGAATGCTGGGTAATAAGAAAGAATAAATTATTCTAAACTGCAGCAGGCATGATTAAGTGCCAACATTTCCCAGCTGGGTATTGATAAAACTGCAGTACGGCCAAGCAGACCAGGAAGCAAGAATGAGAAGGAGAGAAACAGTCTAAATATACGCTCAGATTCAGGTAACAAATTTACTTATTTCTTTATTTTATATATTTGTTGACCCGGTAAACCCACTAAATAAACTGTCCCTTTTCAGGGGAAGCAAAGGAGGGCACTGTTTGAATGAATGTCTTGCTCAGGGTCACACAGTAGGCAAATAGAAGTGGAAGGAATTAAACCCTGTACCCCCGGAACAGGAAGCAGCTCATAAGCAACACAGAGCATCAGTCCCCTCTGCTAACTGTCAAACTCAAGAAACAGGAAAACTTTTAGCAGGAATCCATTAGTTTGAGCTAATTATTTAATGTACCAGTGTGCATTCTTTGGACTTTGTGCCAGCCATTGCATTAAATATAAACTCTTTACCTGGGAAGTCTTTCATATACATCACGTATGTCGGGGAAATTCACATGCACCACAAGGAATGAGAGATGATCTCCAGCTGTTTGACCCCCCCCAACACACACACACACACACACACACACACACACACACACACACACACACACACACACACACACACACACACACACACACACACCTTGATCTAAAACTTGTCAACATTAATTAATTGATTCAGAATAAAGTGGGAATGGTGACAATGAAACTCATGCTGTACTGTGTTATGACTATTGTTAGACCAACTCATTTGGCAATATATACATTGCTAGGTGACTGCCTGTGTCCACTGAGATGGGTCTACCATGACCTGAGTGCAACCCTCATGAGGAGTATGAATTTAGATTAGCTGGTCTTAGTACCTTGTTAGTGGGTTTCCTTTCTGTCAGAAAAAGTTAATTGATTCTATGTTTGTATCATCTGAAAGCTCTTTGTCACTTCCATATTTGTTTTTATTCTGCTTAACCTGATTACAGCCCTAACAACAATTCTGCCATCATACATAAGATATATTCATTAATTAAACCACAAACTACAAACAGCTGAAGTAAAAAGCTATAAACTAGTGACCCAAAGAAGAAGCAAAACAGCGTTTATTCCTCTGACGTCTTGGCTGGTGCCTTCACAGGAGAATAACATATATTCATGTCTGATGATGTTTTTGCTCCTGTATAACTGGTTTAGACCAGCAGATGCAATGTTTGGGAAACAACAAATTTCTGTGTAAATATGTGCATCTTCTGCACCCCATAAATCCAATTTACACTCATCTGTATACATGGTGAAGTGATACTGTATTGTACAGAGCAGAACTTTCTGTTAAAGTACCCTCTCTCTAAATCTCTCTAATTCATAGCATTTAATCACTGTAAGTTAAAAACTATATACCAAATTTGCAGTAAGTATTTGCTGACCTTCATGCAGACTAGTGCATTTACAGGAGGCTTTCTGATAATGTTAGCGGGTTATGTCATGGAATCCATGGTATGATTCTCTCACCCTCCTTTTGTCTGATGTGGTAATATGAGTAAGTCAGCTGACCTTCATGCAGACTAGTGCGTTTACAGGAGGCTTTCTGATAATGTTAGCGGGTTATGTCATGGAATCCATGGTATGATTCTCTCACCCTCCTTTTGTCTGATGTGGGAATATGAGTAAGTCAGCTGACCTTCATGCAGACTAGTGCGTTTCCAGAAGGCTTTCTGATAATGTTAGCGGGTTATGTCATGGAATCCGTGGTAGGATTCTCTCCCCCTCCTTTTGTCTAATGTGGGAATATGAGTAAGTCAGGTAAGCAAGCAATGCTTGAGAGTACCTGGAAAATTGAGCAAGGCTCTTCAATGGTCTTCTGGGCTGCATGCCTACCTATGACATATGAACTAACTCATTTGCATATGTAATCTCCTAGTCTTCTAATGCAGAATTGTAATTAGGATGGGACAAATTGGGTAGCTGCCCTGGGTGTAGGTGGGAGTACAGTACCAGCATTACTTTTTGAATGCTGATATCACATCTGAAGCATTCTTAGTATATGCAAGGTGCTTGTTACATTTCTTATGGTTTTAGAACAGAAGAAGAAGGGCTTCAGCTTTGACAAAGTCCCCCCGCCCATACTTTGAGTTGAGGGGTGTTCCAGTTCAAACATTTGCACAGAGTACCTGATAAACTTTCTATGATTCTGTTCTAATACACAAGACTACAGAAGAGCAGAAGTACATGACATTTACACATTTTCTCGACGTGGTACAAACATTGAGAAATAAAGAGCATTCCTTCAGCAAAAGGAAGGCATCTCTGATGAGGTTTTGGAATAGCAGAAGATTTAAGTTATAAATATTTTGTCTTTTTACGTATATGCTATTTTGAAACAGACACTAAAAAAGACTGCCATAGAAAATGCCGTTTATCAATAAAGCTTGAAGAAAAAACAGCAGGCAATGTGGTGATGTGATATCAAACTGTATATTTAAAGGTCAGCCCAACATGAGAGATGTTACTAAAAGAAGGTGTAACTGGTGTGGAACAGGAAAAGAGAAGTGATGTTATAAACTAGCCTAAACAGAAACAGAAATTGCCGGCTTCTGCTACACTGAAAAGAGAAGCTATGATTTTAGTCTGTATCTATGTCAGCCAGAAGTGACAAACTTCATGACACCCATGCAAACGGGAACTGAAAGTTCAACTGCTGAATCCTACGCTAAGGCACTGTACGAGCACATCCACTCATGCATGAATCGTGCCATCCCAAATAGAACCAAGATGCTCTCCTCCAAAAAAAGGAAGCCAATCTGTTGGTCCCCTGCCATAAACAAACTTTACAACAAAAGGAGGAAACTGTTGCAGAAAAAGAGGAAAATCCCAGGCTGCAAAAAAACTCCCTTACCAGCCTCAGTAAGAAGCTGAGATCCCTCATAAAATCCTCCAAAGCTAGTTATGAAAATAAAATTGCCAAAGATTCCAAAGACAACCACAAGGTATTCTATAACTATGTCAAGAATCTAAATAGCAATGTTCTGAGATACAACAGAATGGCATCAAATATACTGATCCCAAGGATATTGCCAGTATCCTGGCAGATCAATTCAGTGCCAACTTCACCCCCCTCTCACCCTCTAAATGGCCCATCTCAATACCGGAAGATCGCCAAATTCTGGTAATAACGTCCACAAAGGTAAAAACGCACTCTCCAAAGCTAAAGATATAGCATCCATGGGACCAGATGGCATCCCGGGCTGTGTACTACATGAACTACAAAATGAACTGGCACCTCACCTAAGTGTCATGTTTAATCATAGCCTCACCTCAGGCTTCATGCCTACTGAGTAGCGCACAGCTACAGTTATCCCACTCCACAAGGGGGGATCTACCTTGGATCCTGGGAACTACCGCCCCATCAGTCTGACGAGCCTGATCTGCAAGGCTATGGAACGTATTATCATGGAACTTATAAACAAAGATATTGGCAACCTTCAAACACTGGACCCCACCCGGTTTGGGTTTGTGAAGAGCTGATCTTGTCTCCTGAACCTGATTGACTTCTTTGAATCAGTCTCCAAAGCCGTGGACAAGGGTAAGGTGGTCCACACAGCCTATCTGGACCTCGCCAAGACCTTTGACACCATCCCCCACTCTGGAATCATAGATAGACTTATCCGTACGTCACTCAATGGGTTGCCAACTGGCTTACTGACAGAACCCACACTGTAAAAGTAGCCAACTCCAAATCCAGCTCCAGGCAAGTGACAAGTGGAGTACCTCAGGGTTCAGTCCTGGGACCACTCTTGTTTGGCATCTACTTCTCTGAAGTACAGGCCAACACTAAAGGACTCTGGCTAACAAAGTTTGCAGATGATTGCAAACTGGGAGCCATTATTGAATCCCCAAATGATGTGGATATTCTACAAAAAGGCCTTACAGAAACAGATGCTTGGCGTCAGAGCCATGGGCTCAAGCTCAATGCCAAGAAGTGTATAGTTATCCCCTTTGGGAAAAACCATGTACCCATGAATTACCACATAGGTGGCAGTACACTAAACATCGAAAGTGTTATAAGAGACTTAGGGACACAGGTGGACAGTGGTCTCACCTTCGATAACCACATCACCACAACAGTCAGGAAATCCTTCTATGTGGCACACCTCATCACTAAGGGCTTTTCATCCAGCAAAAAGGAGGTCATTGTCCCACTGTACTCATCCCTAATTAGACCCATTATAGAATACAATGCCCCATTTGGTATGTACCTCTCAAGACATCTGCAACAACTGGAAAGGCCGCAGAAATACCTCACTAAAAGAATCACAGGCCTAAAGCAGATTCCTTATGCTGACCTCCTTAAAAACCGCCAGCTATACTCTGTTGCATATCATCTACTCAGATGCAGTCTCTGCTTAACATACAAGGCCATGTCAAACCCAGAGCTGTTGGACATGCTACACTTAATGAAATCCCAATCCCTCAGAGCCACACACTCCAGGGATCTAAACCTTGTCATCACAATAAACAAAACATGCTGGAGGGATAGGTTCCTGAACCAGAGACTCCCGAGACCCTGGAATAGACTTCCCGTACATGTCAAGCAGATCGCCTCTTTAGTCCTATTCAAAAGGAACCTTGATGATTGGATGGGAGAAAGGAAATTCACCCTGGGGATCACATCAGTCGTCCTGCTAGACAGGGGTCCAGGGAAGTAAATAGTATGGGAAGAAATAGCCAGGGAATTGTTATGGCTAGGCTTGTATAGGCCCTAGGGCCAATAGCCTAGTACCAGCCTATGTATCTACAGAGAATGAAACCGTTACATTCTGCACAGAAACAATCCCGCAGTGAATAAAGCAGAAATGTTATGTTTTCAAGTCAGATATAATAATTCATAATCCATAAATGTATATCCTAAAATGCCATTCAACAATATAGTTGTGAACTAAAGCTGTAGCACACATTTATAAAGAACTTTACTCTAAGAGAATTTTACAATGTAGGTTTTAATGGTATCAAAGAGGCCTGATTCAGAAAACAGTAGTATATAAACAGATATAACACGATTGCTTTTTGAAACACTTGGGGACCTACAGACACTGGATCCTACCCAATTTGGCTTTGTCAAGGGCAGATCCTGCCTCTTGAACTTGGTCGACTTTTTCGAAACAGTCACTAAGGCCATTGTTGAGGGTAAGGCAGTTCACACAGCCTACCTTGACCTAGCAAAAGCGTTTGACACAATACCCCACTCGGGCATCATAGAAAAGCTCACCAGCTTAGATGTAAACCCATATGTCACAAGATGGGTTGCAAACTGGCTCAAGGACAGAACACACAGGGTTAGAGTTGCTGGTGCCATGTCAGACTCTAAGCCAGTCACGAGCGGTGTCCCACAGGGCTCAGTCCTGGGCCCCTTTTGTGCGGCATTTCTTTTTCTGAAGTGCAGGCAAACATAGGGGGATTGTGGCTGACAAAATTTGCAGATGACTGCAAACTGGGCACCATAATTGACACTCCATCAGACACAGACATCCTCCAGAGAGGTCTCATAGAAATGGATAACTGGTGCCAGAGCCATGGCCTTAAGCTAAATGCCAAAAATGTATAGTCATACCCTTTGGGAAAAACAAGGTAACCCCTAATTACCACATAGGTGGTAATCCATTAAACACAGAAGAAGTTATCAGGGACCTGGGGTCCCAAGTTGACAGTAACCTCTCTTTTGACACTCACATTGCCAAAGTGGTTAGGAAGACCTTCTACATTGCCCACCTGATCATGAAGGGATTCACATCCAGATCAGGAGAGGTCATTGTACCCCTGTACTCTTCACTTATCAGACCAATGATTGAGTACAACACCCCATTCAGAATGTACCTTACCCAACACCTGCAGCAGTTGGAAAGACCCCAAAAGTTCCTCACCAAAAGGATAAAGGGGCTCAAACATATGTCATACGATGCCCGACTGAAGAAACTCCAGCTCTATTCAGTCGCATACCGTCTGCTCAGAGGTGATCTGTGCCTGACATACAAGGCCATGTCCAACCCGAATTAATGGACATGCTCCACCTCAAAAATCCAAATCCACCAGAGCCACGAGAGCAAGAGACTTAAACCTCAACACGGATATAAATAGGACGTGCTGGAGGGACAGATTCATCACCCAGAGACTCCCTACACTATGGAACAGAATCCCAGTCCATGTGAGGCAGAGCCCCTCACTGACTCTGTTCAAGAGAAATCTTGACGAGTGGATGGGAGATCGTAGGTTTACCCCGGGAATCATCTCTGCGTCACTGCTGGACAGAGGCACAGCAAACTAATGGGTATAGTATTCTCATCCTAAGGGGTGGTGAAAGCCACACACACTCTGGCTAGGCTTATAAATGCCCTAGGGCAGATAGCCTAGTATGAACCTATGAACCTATGAACTTTACTAGTGAAAAGAAGAAGGCATATACAGCTGACACAATCTTTCACCCGTATACCATGCATCATGACGGCCTGTAGCAACTGGTATTAGAGGACAAAAGGGAAACTGGCAAACTGTAGTATAGTAAAAGGGAACAGCACTATGGGAAAGGTGACTTGGTAGAGAAGGACAGAAACTAAAATTACACAGGGCTCTTAGACAAGCTTGCATGTTTATCGTAAGTCAGTACCACAGAAGAACCTTGGCCAGTGCAGAAAGTGTAATCGGGCTGCCTCATCCTACTGGAGTTGTACATATATGAATGTATATGTCTATATATCTAAATATATATATATATATCAGGTCCACTTTCTAATCTCAATGTGTGTTTGTGTGTGTATATGGGTTCAGTGTGTTTGATCATATGATCGTTACATCAAATATTTAGTTAAGAAGATTGTTTTGATGAACTGCCCTTGTTTCGCAGAATCAGTAGACAGTGGGGACTGGGATTTTGTCCTTTCCCCTCTGTTTTGTGGTCTTAGAGTTGGTATATATAATTGGCAGGGAGTGTGGGGACTTAGCTCCCACATGGGAGGTGCAGGAAGGATTGCCCCCCATGTAAAACATTTTTTTTCTTTTTTCAATTAATAGAGTTTTGATCATTTATGGTCAATGCAGAGTTTGCTGATTTAAAGATTTGATTATATAGTGTCATATAATCAGGTCCACTTTCTAATCTCAAAATACTGAAATATCGAATTTCAGTATCTCGAGACTAGAATGTCGAAAGCTCACAAAAACGAAAGCACATAATACCAACATCCAAAATACTGAAAATAAAAACAAAAACAAAACATCCAAACCTCCCCTTACATAACACTACCTTATATTTCCCCTATATAACAATACTACCTTACATTTAAGCTGCAACCCCACACCCCCACTACTTATATATACCAATGCAGAGGTTGCATTAGCAGAAATAACACACATAGACTACAAATGTACAAAATCATCAAATTCAATACTTACACATACACACACACACACACACACACACACACACACACACACACACACACACACAGACACACACACACACACACACACACACACACTAACCTATCTACCCTAACTCCTGAAACTTACCCAAAAAGTAAATCAAACCAAAATTCTATCCAAAACTCTAACAAAATACAAACGTACCTGAATCTCCGTTAATAAACATACATCGGCCGACATTCGCACAACCTGGAAACCACAAACCATTAATGGGACAGCACACTACAATCCACACACCACACAGCAACTACAAAAAATTCTAAAAATAATGCAGTATCTAAAAATTGCACTTTTGACACTCTAGTCTCGAGATACTGAAATTCAATATTTCAGTATTTCCTGATTAGAAAGTGGACCCGTATCATCATATGTGTGTATTTGCCAATATATCTATGTGTATATATATATATATATATATATATATATATATATATATATATATATATATATATATATATATATATAAACATATATATATATATATATATATATATATAAACATATATATATATATATTTTATAAACTCATCTGTATCGCATTTGATATATGCGCTAGCCCTTACAATTCTAACAACTACAGTTAACAAGCCTATTGCATCGCATAAGGATACTTGTGCTAGCCTTTACATTTCTAACAACTGTATTTGTACGAGCCTATTGCTCACATGTTCCTAACATAGCTCATATGTAGCTTGGGTTTACACGCTAAATTATATTGTGTACGCGTTGCCCACGAGGAACGCATCCAGGGACACAAGAATCTCATATGCCTAGTACTACAAATTAAAGACTTTCTATAGATGTATCTACTACTGTTTATTTTTTATCTCTGCATTGTTTATAACTGTTGAGTCTCAAATGTACCTGTTTTTGTAATGTGTCTACTCAGTGATTTTACAGTGTTGGTTTATTCTGATGTACTATTGCATATCTAACTAGTGCCTGATATACCTTCTCTGCTTATCCCTGTTTCAACTTATGCCTTACTACCTCCTCTCTCATCCTACTTTATTTAGTCTAAATGAACTAGTACATCCCTGTACTGAATAACCTGCATAATTCCTCCTGGAAGCATTGGAAACTTGACTGATCCTGGATTCCACCTAAAGGTTACAGTGAAAACAACCCTTCTAAGACTGATAAAGTACGTTTATATCCAGCTACCTGTACCTTACACCACTATGCAGATTTAATGGTTCTGTCTCGCTAGGCCAGCTTCCCACCCAGAATAGCCAGCAGCCAACTTGCCACTAATTTTTCCCTTCTTGCTCTCTGTAGCTAATCCTTTATCCAGCCTTTTCTCTCTCTGTGATACTTCCTTAATCTAACTCCTCTCAATCTGTTCCTGTAAGTGAACACTTACCTGTAGCATAGCGACCATCCACTAGGTGGCACTCTATCTTTAGCCTTCTGCATTCTAACTGCCCACCAACTTCATTACCTAACTGCCCCAACCTGCTACTACGGTTATTACTTTCACTGAAATATTCTATCGCCCTTCCACCCAAGTCCCACGGTACCTTTTCACACTTGAACTCTTTACTTCACTACTTTCCTCGCTCTAGCCTCATTCCATACTTCTACATACTTACCCTTTGACATACTTGCTTATATTTCCTGCTTTACACATTGCCTTCCTTGACAGCTCTCACTCTTAGCTCTACCCGCTCCGTTCGCCCTGCGGGCTCACTCCGCTCCCCTCCCTGCCCCCAATTCCCACCCACCCCCAGGGGTCTTACCTTTAGACTGCTAGTAGACACACCCCATACTATCCCCCCCAATCAAATGCTTTACATCACTAACCAACCCAAATCTCTCCTTTGAACACCACACCCACTAATTATCTACACCTCCTCCCCTATCCACTCTCTTCTACTACTGCCTGCAATATACCTCAAACTATATCTTACTCTTTCCCATCCTCTATTCACACAATAATGGCTATACCAATCACTTCACCACACCTCAAACGGCTCTTCAGCTTATCACTTATATCTTCTCTTATAATTACTTACATCCTAACCTCATATGAATACCCATTGAACTCTTCTTATTCATCCCCCTCTAAGTACACCAGTACTTATATATCACCTCTCTCTCCTTCTCTCTCCAACCTTAACACACAACCCAACTATCTACATGCCAAATACCATAGAATAACTCACTTCAAGTTAAGTAAACCTAAACCCAGGAAAATATCGGACATCTTCTACTTACTCCATCAGTCAAAATACCTTAATTTCCTTAACCTTTTGTTAGATGGAGATATCCATCCTAATCCAGGCCCACAACTTAATAAAACAAAAACACCCATAGTACTAGATAAAACTACATCTCTCTCTCTTTCCAAACCCAACAACTCTCTCTCCATTGCCCATCTCAATATACAAAGTATCTGTTACAAAATTGGTCAAATCTATGCCCTCCTTGAAACCCATCAATTTGATATGTTGTGCTTAACTGAAACATGGCTAAAGCCATCAATCAAAGACAATGAAATAAGCCCACCCAGATATAATATCATTAGACATGATCGCACTACCAAAAAAGGTGGAGGCGTAGCTATTCTCTACAAAACCCAACTCCAAATTAGTACTTTAAATCTGACTCTTAACCTTGATAATAATGCTGAAATAATTAGCTCCAAACTCCAAGTCAATAATACTAAGGCCATAAATATCATATGTGCATATCTCCCTCCTGGAAACAATATTAACACACTTGAACATATCCTTAATTCACTCTCTACCAACCTCCCTCAAGAAACAATAGTCTTAGGAGATTTTAACATCAATTAGTTCTCCTGTAACAGTACTAACCCCACCTCCCATATAAACCTATATGGATTTAAACAACTCATTAGTAGTCCTACAAGAACCAATAAAACCAACAATAAGGAAACCATTCTAGACTGGATTCTTACTAATACTCCACAACAAACCTATCAATTAGGCACCCTTCCAGATGACCTAAGTGACCACTCACTAACTTACATCATTAGGCACAAATCAAACCTAGCCTTTGGTATGTACCTCTCAAGACATCTGCAACAACTGGAAAGGCATGAAATACCTCACTAAAAGAATCACAGGCCTAAAGCAGATTCCTTATGCTGACCTCCTTAAAAAACTCCAGCTATACTCTGTTGCATATCGTCTACTCAGATGCAGTCTCTGCTTAACATACAAGGCCATGTCAAACCCAGAGCTGTTGGACATGCTACACTTAATGAAATCCCAATCCCTCAGAGCCACACACTCCAGGGATCTAAACCTTGTCATCACAATAAACAAAACATGCTGGTGGGATAGGTTCCTGAACCAGAGACTCCCGAGACCCTGGAAAAGACTGCCCATACATGTCAAGCAGATTGCCTCTTTGGTCCTATTCAAAAGGAACCTTGACGATTGGATGGGAGAAAGGAAATTCACCCTGGGGATCGCATCAGTCGTCCTGCTAGACAGGGGTCCAGGGAAGTAAATAGTATGGGAAGAAATAGCCAGGGAATTGTTATGACTAGGCTTGTATAGGCCCTAGGGCCAATAGCCTAGTACCAACCTATGTATCTACAGAGAATGAAAGCGTTGCATTCTGCACAGAAAAGCCATTGAAGAGACTATAGCTTTCCCCACCCTTAAACAATCCCGCAGTGAATAAAGCAGAAATGTTATGTTTTCAAGTCAGATATAATAATTCATAATCCATAAATGTATATCCTAAAATGCCATTCAACAATAGAGTTGTGAACTAAAGCTGTAGCACGCATTTATAAAGAACTTTACTCCAAGAGAATTTTACAATGTAGGTTTTAATGGTATCAAAGAGGCCTGATTCAGAAAACAGCAGTATATAAACAGATATAACACGATTGCTTTTTGAAACACTTTACTAGTGAAAAGAAGAAGGCATATACAGCTGACACAATCTTTCACCCGTATACCATGCATCATGACGGCCTGTAGCAACTGGTGTTAGAGGACAAAAGGGAAACTGGCAAACTGTAGTATAGTAAAAGGGAACAGAACTATGGGAAAGGTGACTTGGTAGAGAAGGACAGAAACTAAAATTACACAGGGGTCATAGACAAGCTTGCATGTTTATCGTAAGTCAGTACCACAGAAGAACCTTGGCCAGTGCAGAAAGTGTAATCAGGTCTCCTCATCCTACTGGAGTTGTACATATATTAATGTATATGTCTATATATCTAAATATATATATATATATATATATATATATATATATATATATATATATATATATATATGTGTGTGTGTGTGTGTGTGTGTGTGTGTGTATGGGTTCAGTGTGTTTGATCATATGATCGTTCCATCAAATATTTAGTTAACAAGATTGTTTTGATGAACTGCCCTTGTTTCGCAGAATCAGTAGACAGTGGGGACTGGGATTTTGTCCTTTCCCCTCTGTTTTGTGGTCTTAGAGTTGGTATATATAATTGGCAGGGAGTGTGGGGACTTAGCTCCCACATGGGAGGTGCAGGAAGGATTGCCCCCCATGTAAAATATTTTTTTTCTTTTTTCAATTAATAGAGTTTTGATCATTTATGGTCAATGCAGAGTTTGCTGATTTAAAGATTTGATTATATAGTGTCATATAATCAGGTCCACTTTCTAATCTCAAAATACTGAAATATCGAATTTCAGTATCTCGAGACTAGAATGTCGAAAGCTCACAAAAATGAAAGCACATAATACCAACATCCAAAATACTGAAAATAAAAACAAAAACAAAACATCCAAACCTCCCCTTACATAACACTACCTTATATTTCCCCTATATAACAACACTACCTTACATTTAAGCTGCAACCCCACACCCCCACTACTTATATATGTATATATATATATATATATATACCAATGCAGAGGCTGCATTAGCAGAAATAACACACATAGACTACAAATGTACAAAATCATCAAATTCAACACTTACACATACACACACACACACACACACACACACACACACACACACACACACACACACACACACACACACACATACACACACACACACACACACACACACACACACACACACACACACACACACACACACACACACACAGACTAACCTATCTACCCTAACTAACTCCTGAAACTTACCCAAAAAGTAAATCAAACCAAAATTCTATCCAAAACTCTAACAAAATACAAACTTACCCGAATCTCCGTTAATAAACATACATCGGCCGACATTCGCACAACCTGGAAACCACAAACCATTAATGGGACAGCACACTACAATCCACACACCAAACAGCAACTACAAAAAATTCTAAAAATAATGCAGTATCTGAAAATTGCACTTTTGACACTCTAGTCTCGAGATACTGAAATTCAATATTTCAGTATTTCCTGATTAGAAAGTGGACCCATATCATCATATGTGTGTATTTGCCAATATATCTATGTATGTATATATATATATATATATATATATATATATATATATATATATATATATATATATATATGGATTCACTTCATAATCTCGAAATACTGAATTTCAGTATCTCGAAACTATGAAGTCGAATAGCCTAAACAGAACTTACATAAACCCGACACCGAAAATCGCAAATCCACAAAATCCCAAAAAACACACATCACACACTAGAAAACACATACATACATGAATGTACATACCTCCCAACACTTCCCTAAGACAAACATAACACACATTCACACAACCAAACACATATACACACCTACCCTTAGTATATGCAGGGGGGCAAGCCCCCCACAACCCCTTACTAATATATACTAACTCCAAGGTCGCACAACACACCATAACATGCACAGCCCAGCACTGCACATTCCACACACCCCCGCACAAGCCCACATCACATACACACAAACACCAGCACTCCCGACACTAACACATTCACACTGCACAACACCTACCCTAACCCACACCTCAAACATCCCAACACACTCAGACACACACAAACACTCCCCAAAACCCTAAAAAAGTGCACTTACCTAACGCACTATCCGTACCACAGGTTCGACATTCTGCATTTGGCATTTCTGGGTTCGAGATTTCTGTCCATTCGACATTATAGGCTCAAGATTCTAAAATTCTATATTTTAGAATTTTGAGCATATAAAGTGTTCCCATATATATATATATATATATATATATATATATATATATATATATATATATATATGTGTGTGTGTGTGTGTGTGTGTGTGTGTGTGTGTGTGTGTGTGTGTCTCTCCCTCTCTTTCAATATATTGTTAGGCAATCAGAAAGACAGATGACATAAACATACACTCTTTACTGCATTTCATAATTGCATCCAAGATTTCAGCTCTAACTTTAGAGCTTTACAAGTCTTGGGAAACAGGTTTATCAGCAGGCTAACAGGGAAGGACAAACATTTATACTAGACACAGCAGACTGATAACAAGCAGAAAAAGTACAGAATGTATAGATTTGTGTCCCAGAGACTCCCCCTTCTGTGGAATAGACTCCCTCTTCATGTCAAGCAGAGTACCTCATTATCCCTTTTTAAGCGCAACCTGGATTACTGGAAGGGGAACAGAAAATACACCCCTGGGATTCCACCTGTGTCCCTGCTGGACAGGGGCATCTGCTGCTGACTTGTCGGAACATGGTCTAAATTCTTGGCTAGGCTTGTAAGTGTCTCAGGGCCAATAGCCTAGTAACTTCCTATGATCCTATATGAATTACTAAGTAAAACAAATATTAGAAAATCAAGATGTAATATATAAATATTTTGCAAATCATAAAATATATCTCCCTTATTATCAATACTGAATCAAAATCTTATGACACGTCTCTGTAAAATGAGACCTCACCTGACCTTCGATTTGAACTGCACTTACAAACATCTAGATATAGCTACTGCCTCATGCTTTGAAGAATTAACCATCCTGGTCACCTAATAAACGCACATATTTATTTATTACTTTGCTTATTTATTGACATTTGATTACTGGGAAAGTCCAACTAGGTAGGAGCCTATTTTTCGCAGCAGCCTGGGGAGCAAAGATCCAAAGTATTACAAAACATTTTAATAATAGTAATTTTGCTGTCTTTAAAAATAATGCAAAAAAACTACAGTTTAAACAATTACACCATATTAGACATACTGTGAAAACATTGGTTAAGAGTAGATATAAGTTATATGACAATGATTTAATAGTTAGATGAATTTAGCCAGTTTATATAGAAACTAAAGATAAGTTACTATAATACAAACAGGCATTGTACTTCAAAGTGAGAGGAAAGCAGACTTATAGTATATATAGAAAGAAGAAGCCAGGGGAGAGAAACTGATAGAAGTAGGGAAGTGAGTGAAGAAGGGAGAGCGAGGAAGTGTAAGGTATGAAGAGGTATTTCTTCACACTTAGGGATATAGTTTATCTCGGTGTTGAGCAGGAACAGAGCCATCTTTTGGCTAGGAAGTCTTTCAGAGTGGTTTTGAAGGATGGGAGGAACGGTATTGACCGAATGGATACAGATAAGGAGTTCCAGGCCTTAGCAACGTGGTACGAGTACACACAATACTCAGAAGTATTATAGGTATAACAGGAGCTTTTGTCCATTGGATTGTAATGACCGACTAGGACATCGTTGTGTAGAATATTTAGTGCTGGACAAGCAGTTGTATTCTGGATAATTTTATAGGTGGTAAGAAGCTGTGTATATGTTAGTTGATGAGATAATTCTAATTAATTTTGGCTTTTCAGTGCTATACAGTGGTGAGTTCTGAAAGGGGTATTTGCTGCAAATTTAGCAACTTTGTTCAAGTTTTGATTTTTGTGACGCCTGAAGATTAGTAAGGATGGGAGCACCTTAAAGCAGTGAAGAGAGGAGATAAGTAGTGGCAAGTGTAGCTTTAGTTGTGTCAGTGAATACGTTTTTGGTTCTAAAAAGCATCCCTAGTTTTTGATGAGTGTTTCTTATACAATTTTGTATATGCAAGTCAAATTTAAGATTATCATCCACTGTCATCATTAATAATTTGCTATGACAAATCACTTCAATGGTCGTATTATCAAGAGAGAGGAAATTACATTTTGTTTTTTTCATGGGAGAGTGATTTGAGGAAAAAAATTATATTTTTTTGTGTGTTTTTTTGTTAGGGCTGAGCATGAGTTGTGAGTTACAAAGCCATGTCCCAGTTGCTGTTAAAGTTTCCTGAGTAATGCTTTGCAGGTGTGCCACATTGTCAGATGTGAAAATGAGTATGGAGTCACCTGTGTACTGTATTAGGGAGGCCAATTGTGTGGATGTGTGGCGATGCACTTATATATCCAAACTGGAAGCCACGCACTCTCCAGCCAAGACCGGAATAGCTGGTCAAGAGGAGAAGGTTAACACTTGCACCACACCACATGGAACACATAGCCCGCCAGAACACACACCTGCAATGCCTTTACATAAAAATACAAACCACACACCCACCTTTGCGGTGGCTCTCAATAAAATCTGCCCAAACAGCAAAGACATCCAAAGCAGAAATGCACTCGACCACCACAACACAACACTAATCACGAGACACATAACTCTCCTAAACAGTGTGCCACTCAACCAAAGCCCCTAAGGCAAAACAGCATGCCCAACACACTAGTCATAGATGACTCGATAGTGAGGCACACTGATGTCCCACTCACTAGGCTGAATAAGGGGAAAGTAACAGTCAGCTGCCTGTCAGGTGCCAGGATCTGCCACATAACGCACGCACTCAGGTCCCACAACAACAGGTACAAAAATGACTCTGTCATTGTACTTCTGAATGTGAATGACCTGAGACATACCTCCCTGGACTACATGAAAAGAGACATGGAGGAGCTCTCAGATTATGTAGCCCAGGCGGGTATGACCCTAGCTCTGAGCCCTGAACAATTGGCTAAGTTTCTGGTGTCATTCTAAGGAGACCCAGTATGTGTCTTACTGGGATGACATGATTGACAGACCTCGATACTTCGCCAGAGATGGCCTGCATCTGTCACCCCTGGGCTTCTGGATAATGGCCAAGGCTCTTGCCACCCCTATAGTTCCTTTTTTAGGCAGTGTTCCAAAGACCAAATTACCACTGTAACAGCTACAAACAAATGCAATCTGAGGGTCATGCTGCTCAACGGTAGAAGTCTAAATCTCAAAATGCACTTACTCAAAGTACTCCTTAAAATGGAGAACATCGACATTTGTGCTGTAACAGAGACCTGATTCAAGGCAGCAGAAAGCACCCCTGTACTACCAGGTTATAACTCATTCCACACCTTTCGGCCCCAGAACTTGGACCGAAGCTCCAAAGGTGGTGGTGTTTCCATATTCATAAAGGATGTGCACACCTCCAGACTGGTAGCCCAACATAACGCATCTAAGATATTTCAGGTGCAGCTAACATTGGGTAAGACTGTGATTCAGGTTGTAGCCTGCTATAGGCCCCGAACCATGTCCCAAGACTGACACTCCACATTCCTAAGCACCCTGGAGAATATTAGGGTCCATCCTAACACTCTCATACTGGGTGACTTCAACTACTCCTCCATTAACTGGGAAAACTACTCATATACCAGTACACTTGCCCAGAGTTTCCTGGAAACCATTAATTCCAATGTCCTGGACCAGCTCGTCCTTACTCCCACTAGAGGTAGCAACATCCTTGACCTGGCCATTACTAACATGGGTGACCATTGCTCTACACCAGTAGTCAGCTCCTCCCTGGTTAGATCCGACCACAAACTAATCACCTTGGAAACCCACATTTCTCCCACCCCCACCCCCCACAAAGGTAACCACCATGAAAAACTTCTCCAAAGCTAACTTTGGGCTCCTAAAAACATAGGTGGCTAACTTCACGGCACCCATGAAAATGGAGAATAGTTGCATGACTGCTGAATCATAAGCCAACGCACTGTACAAATACGTACACAAATGCATGGATCTTGCCATACCCAATAGAACCAAGACACTCTCCTCCAAAAAAAGGAAGCCAATCTAGTGGTCCCCTGCCATAAACAAACTCTACAACAGAAGGAGGAAACTGATGCAGAATAAGGTGAAGTCCCAAGACTGGAAAAGCTCCCTTATCAGCCTCAACAAAAAGTTGATATCCCTCATCAAATCTTCTAAAGCCAGCTATGAAAACAGAATTGCAGCAGATAGTAAAGACAGCCACAAGGCCTTCTATAGTTATGTAAAGAATCTCCATGGCAATACCCATATTTGCTCTGAGCTACTGCACACTGGTACCTCCTATACTGAGCCAACAGATATTACCAATATACTGGCCGACAGATTTAGTGCCAAGTTTACCTCTCTTCCTACCCCAAAGGACCAATCTCAATACCAGTAGATTGCCAGGCACCCAGTATTACTGCTGCACAGGTTAAAACAGCACTGTCCAAGGCCAAGAATACAGCTTCTATGGGACCTGATAATATCCCTGGCTGTGTTCTACATGAACTACAGAGTGAACTGGCACCTCACCTGTGTACCCTGTTCAATCACTGCCTCACCTCAGGCTTTGCCCCTACTAAATGGCGCACTGCTACAGTCATCCCTCTCCACAAAGGAGGAGTGCCTACAGACCATGGGTACTATCACCCCATTAGCCTGAGTCTGATATGCAAAGCTATGGAACACATCATCATGGACCTAATAAGCAAGGATATAGGGAATCTCCAAAACTCTGGATTCTACACAGTTTGGTTTTGTGATGGGTAGATCATGCCAGCTCAACTTGGTCAACTTCTTTGAGTCAGTCACCAGAGCTGTGGATGAAGGCAAGGTGGTTCATACAGCCTGTCTTGATCTGGCCAAGGCCTTTGGTATCATTCCCCACTCAGAAATCATAGAAAAACTCACTAAGCTAGGCATCAACCACTATATCACTAGGTGGGTTGCAAACTGGCTCACAGATAGAACCCACAGTGTGAAAGTAGCTGACTCCAAGTCAGACTGCTGACCAGTCACGAGTGGAGTCCCACAGGCTTCAGTCCTGGCTCCACTCCTGCTTGGTATGTACTTCTCTGAAGTCCATGCCAACATGAAGTGACTCTGGCTGACAAAGTTCGCAGATGATTGCAAGTCGGGGGCTATTATTAACTCCCCAAGTGATGTTGGCATCCTACAGAAAGGCCTCACTGAGACCAATGACTGGTGTCAGAACCATGGCCTTAAGCTGAATGCCAAAAAATGTGTCATCATCCCCCTTGGGAAAAACCCAGTTCCCTTCAATTACCACATCGATGGTAGTCCAGTGAACACAGAAAGTGTTATAAGAGATCTGGGAACACAAGTTGACAGCAACCTCTCTTTTGACCACCACATTGCCACTGTGGTCAGAAAGTCCTTCTATGTGGCACATCTCATTACTAAAAGTTTTGCATCCAGAGGTCATTGTCTCCCTCTACTCTTCCCTCATTAGGCCAATCATCAAGTACAATGCCCCATTTGGCATGTACCTCACTAGACACCTGCAACAACTGGAGAGGCCACAAAAGTACCTCACAAAGAGGATCCTAAGCCTTAAACACTTGTCCTATATGGACAGACTCAAAAAACTCCAACTATTCTCTGTCTCATATTGCCTACTTAGAGGCGATCTCTGCTTGACTTACAAAGCAATGTTTGACCCAGCTCTGTTAGAAATGCTACATCTAAAGAAATCCCAATCCCTTCACACCACATGCTCCGGAGACCTCAACCTCATTACCACAATCATCAGAACATGCTGGAGGGACAGGTTCATAACCCAGAGACTTCCCATGCTATGGAATAGACTTCCCATACCTCACTGGCCCTCTTCAAGAGAAATCTTGGTGAGTGGATGGGAAATAGAAAATTCACCCCGGGATCACTCCAGTGGCTCTACTCAACAGAGGCACTGGAAACTAAGGTCGGGTGGCACATTGCCAGGGTAATCCCATTGGCTAAGCTTGTAAAGGCTCCAGGGCCATTAGCCTAGTACATACCTATGAACCTATGAACCGATGAACCTATAAAGTTAGTATGTCTATTGGTTCATAGGTTCATAGGTTCATAGGTTCTAGACGAAGCTACTGGCCCAAGGGTACAAGCTAAGCTTATAGCTATAGTTATTTGGCTTTTCCCCTAGTTTTTATATTGAATAAAAACTATATTTTGCTGTGCTTTGCTGTGCTCTGCCAACAGTAGCACTGAAGGGGTATATCTGATATCCCCCATCCCATCCATTTCCTCCATTGGTTAAGGGAAAGAGTCACCTGGCCCAATGATGCGATTTAAGTTCCCACAGCATAGAGTTGTCTGGTGATGAATCTGTCCCCTCCCAATCGCTGTCCTCCAGCACGCCTCAAAGTTTAAGTCTCAACTGGTTTGAGGGATTTGCCTTAGATTTGAGAGGGATCTAGATTTTGAGGTGAAGATATTCATCAATGGCCTTATACTGTGGCACTATAGGTCAGAAGAGTCACCCTGAGACTGAATAGTATGAGACTCAGTCGGGCACAAGGCAATATTTTTGATATTTTTATCCCCTTATCCTTTTGGTGAGGAACTTTAGGCTTTCCAGAACTGCTTTGTACATGGTGAGACAAGTGGGGTATTGACATCAATCATAGCACAATATCATATGAGTACAGGGATGGGTGACGACTCCTTGAGTACGTGAATCCCCTGATCTCAGGTGGAAAATGTCATGATCAGGTGGCACTACTTTCCTTTTCCATTTAGCAAGCAACAAAGGCTACTGTCAACCCAACCTCCCAGATCCCTGATGACTGATGACCTGATCAGTGTCAGTGGATTCATACCCATATGGTAGCTAGGGTAAACCCCCCTGTTTGGTAGTTTTCTATGCATTTCTTGCAGCATTTGGTACTTGGCAGGCTTATTCGTTCTAACCAGTTATCCGCTTCTGTGAGGCTTCTCTCCTTCCTATCTGTGTCAGATGTGTTTTCACTATGGCTTCATGCCTTTATCATTCGCATCTGCTGTCTTTGCTTGCCATGTGTAGTTGTGTTTGCCTTCAGAGAGTGTGATGAAAACAAGAAGAGACTCAGGAGGACTCCTGACTGACAATCACTCTGACACAGGTCAGACACCTGACATATTCCAGCAACTCTGACCCTGTGGGTTCTGTCACTTAGCCAGTTTGCAACCCATCTGTGAATGGGTTTGTTACATTCCGGCTGATGATTTTTCGGCGATATCTTCTGAAATTGTGTCGAAGGCCTATTGTGTGGGTGGCCTTTAAAGGTCAATGGCCTTTCCCTCATCAATGGGTGACTGTCAATGGACTGTCTGTCAAAGTCAATTAAAAGGCATGACCTGCCTTTGACTGCAAAGCCAAACTGGGTTGATCCAAATTCCAGTTTCCTATGTTTTATTTTATGAGTTCAATTATGATCCCCATGGTTTTGCAGATAAGGTTATGTCAAGCTACTGGACGGAATTCTGTGGTCGGGTGACCACAATCCCAGCCTTAGAAGAGGGACCACAGTCTGAGGTGAGACTACCGTCGTAATGTATCCTGAGGTGAGGGTCAGATTCCTCAGCTGTCCTAAAGATGCGGGTTTGATTCCCATATGCGGGGACAGCATACAGCCGGGACATTTCCCGTCCATTGATTGCTGTGGGGTTTTCTGGATGAGGTGTTTTCTCATGGGGCCCATGAGATTCTTGGGGCCTTATCTCCTCTCTCTGGGTGTTCCCTCTCTGTTGGGGATGGGGTCTTTGGGGTGCACCTTGGCAGTAGCCAGTATGTCATTAATGTGTGTAGGTTCAGTAATCTTCACACCATTTTATCTGGGAGTTGAGCATATAGGGGAGTTTCCTCTAGGTTTCTAAGTCTAGGAAAGAAGGCCTTATGATTGTTCGAGTCCTTGGATTTTTTTTCAAAATTCAAAATTTTTCTTGGATGATTTTATCTCTTCCTTTTTTTTACTTGATTGTTCTTTGTCTTAATTACCTTGGATTTTTTTATATCTCAGTCTTGTTTTAGCTTTTATGTAGACTGGATGCTGTTTGTGGTTGGGGTTGACCATGGCTTGGCTTGCTTTGGTACAGTCTTAGTTAGTTTTGTTTGGGATCTTAGCATCCAGTCAGATTGCCTGGTGCTGTTAGAAGAATGTTGTAAGTGTATTGAGGCGGGTTTGAGTAATTCAGCTGTTTGGCTCAGGAGACTAAATTTGACCACACTGCTAAGTTTGTGTGAAGTTTTTTTTTGAGAAGTTTTGTCTTGTGGTCTTTTTATTCACTTATGATGGGATCTCTCCAGCGAGGGTAGTTTATGATTGTGATCTGATTTCACCCAGTGAGGGTATAATTTGTTGATTTGATCCCATGCTCGTGATGATGAGATCAGATCAGTTGTTCCTTCTCCTGATGTGGGATGGTGTCTCTGGTCCCATGGCTTTTGGTGTTTTTGAACCCCCAGGTTCCTTAACTGCTAGAGTGGTTGGAGTTCCCAGTCTATCCCAGTCTAGTCACCTAGTATGTTGAATGTTGGGTATTGAGTGGTTAGTTTTGAGATACATTTTTCCTCCATTGCTTTTAGGTTCCTGAGCTTGAGTTCCTGAGTTTGAGAGCTGGGCAAATTGCAGAGCACTTCTTGCTTTCAGGTTCTGTTTGTGTCGTCTTGCACCTTGAGATGTGGCGCAGGTTGTATGCCAATTCTGCAGTCCTTGTGGGTGGTGTTATGAATTTGGACACCCCCTCCTTGTTGGTTGTCCGATCAGGCCGGACGCATGATATGAGGTGAAACCTAATACTAGTGCTTTCCCCTCTCAGAGCCTTGAACAGGTTTCTTGAACCAGACACGATGTTACTTCTCCATACTGAGAAGGGCCTCGAGTGCATCTTGAGATTGAGACTACTTTTCATGTTGCAGCATTACCTTTAGTTTTCTCTTTTTGTTGTCTAGGGTGGTAGGTAGAGAATTTGAGCCCTGTCTAAAAAAGGCATTCATGGGGTGCGAGCCTTTGCCTTTATCAGGAAGCCAATATCCTGGTGGTAGGCCGTGTCCTCCCAAGCAGCTGCGTATTTGTCCAGCATGTCATCCCAGGCAGACAGTGACACAGGATCCCCTTTGAATTGATCATCTTATTGGGCCACTATTAAAGCTGAAGATGATCACACTGTATCGTGTCATCATTCATGGTGGCAGGTGATACTGCTCAATCAGAGGGTCCTCAATGTCTCTTTTCATGGTCAAGAGAGCTCCTCATGTAGTCTTTCATGTTCATGTAGTGACACAATGCACGCCGGTCGTCACACCTGCAGCGGGACAATACCTGAGTCGACGAGACCACCTGCTGAGAGACCTGAGTGCTTATGTTATGTGAGTGATTCTCAAACTGTGACAGGACGCTTACTGTGTCCTTACTCAGTCTGGTGAGAGGACGCTGACGTGTTGTTGTATGGAGTCACCTATGACAAGTATGTTTGGCACTGTATTTGTATTGTTGGGTATGACTTGTTTGGACACTTGATTGCACAGTGTGTTGGGTTTTGTGTGGCGGCATTGAGTTTGCAGTTGCTGGCAAGCTTTACTGGAGGCCCTGCTTGCTGTTTAGGTAGCTGTTTACCCATGTTTTCCGAAAGTGTGTTATTGAGTTTGCAGCAGTGGGTATGTGTTGTTGTGGTGCCTGGTATGTTGGACTGGTATTGTGGTTGTGGAGCCTCTCCTGCCCTCTTTATTGAATTTCCTACTTCGTGCAGAAGGATAATGTGTAACGTTTTCCAGAAAGAGGGAACATGGGATTCCTGGACTTATCTATTTATAAGGCTTGAGACAGGGCACGTAATCCTGTCAGCTGCTATTTTAAGGTATTCACTTGGAAGGTCATCAGCTGAAGTCAAGCATGGTTTGAGTTTGTTTAACAGTAATTTCATATAGGATGTGGGCACAGGTTTGAAAGCAAATGTGGATGTGGTGCTATGTGGCTGCTGGGCAGGGTTATGGTTCTATGCTGGGGAATCCTTGGTTAGAGATGCTTTACTATCTATAAAATAACAGTTGAACTGTATTGTGGTTTCCAGTGGTGAGTCATTGGAAAAGGGGTTAAAGTTGAATTTATGGCTAGTATGCAAGATTTCTTTAATAGCTGTCCAGAAATGTTTAGGGTTGTATTTACTATTATTCTGAAAGTTATTATAGTATAGTTTTTTGTCTTAATTAATTTGCTTTTTAGTATGATTGCGAAGCATTCTGACGTTTTTAAAATGTTGTGGTCTTTTATATTTTTGCTATTCTTTCCACGCTTTTTCTCCAGCCTGCATTAGCACTCTACTCTTTTTGAATAACCAAATTGCATTATTTGTCTAAGTCTCTTCCTTCTAGGAGGTGCAGGGCTATTTAAAGTATTCAGGAAAGGTGCACTAAATTTACAGCATCATCTAAGGGGACATTTTTTAGGAAGGTCCATTTAATAGATGACGGTATAATAATTAACATTTCTGCGTTAAACTTGGACAGGTTGTGTATTGCTTTATAGATATGCTGTTTAAGTAGATGTGTGAGATGCCTGGCTGAAATCTGAGGTGGTGTATTTAATAGGGTCTGATACTAGGATCCAGTCTAATAGGGAATTTGATGTCTTACTAATGTCTGGGGCTATTAATTAGTTGTGTAGAACCAAATAAGTTCACACTAGATGTAGGGGAGTTAGAGTTTATGTCCAACCAACTGACATTTGCTTCATAATAGTATTATTTCTTGTGGAATTATAGGATATCTTCCAGAATCGCTGCATTGGAAGGATGTAAAGAATAATAATACATATTTGTTTATAATTGTTTAATTTCAGGAAAGTAATAAAAAGCTCTGCTGAATTGAATTTTAGTATTGTTTTGTTGTAAGGGGAAATGAGGTAGCCCTTGGGAAATATTAAAGCAATGCCTCCACCTTTCCTCTTTATACAGTCATTATGGATAATGATATTATAGCCAGAAGGTATAATTTTGGAGTCATTTATACTGGGATTAATCCAAGTTTCAGTTACAGTAAGAATATCAGCCTTAATCCACGCATGTAGTTCAGCAATTTTATTTCTTATGCTTCTAACATTTATGGCAGCAAAACTTATTTTACTGGGTATGTTGAGTCTTGATATTCATTGTGATAGGTGGGCCCAGGATTAAGTTGAACGTCTTCTCCTAGAAGGATTTTAATATATTATGGAATTATTAATACTTGTTTTTTGGAGATTATTTTTCCACCTAGTTTGTTCTGGTTTCATTTGAAATGTAGTTGATGAGTCTATATCTGGAGAAAAGGCATCATTAAGTAGGTTTGGTGCGATGTGTGGCGAGTGTAGGGAAGAAGTATAACTAGATGGCTGGGACAGAGGTGGACAGATGTTGAGAGCTGTTATAGAACCATGGTAAGGTGAGAGATAGCCCAGTAGCAGAAGAAGAATAGAGAATAAGCTGAGCATTAGCATGATTAAGTAAAGGGATCTGTATATTATAGCTGGCAGATAGTGGGGAAGTAGGGATCAAGAAGGAACAAGAAGTTGCAGGGTAGAAGGATATTTAGTGGTGGAATCTGACAGCTGATAGAGGGTAGGTAGGAAAAAAGTATTTTCTATGAAGGAAGACAGTTAGGTTGTCCTAGTATCTTATCTGGAATATAAGGAATATGGAGGGAGGGAGGGAGGGAGGGGTTAAAGGCTAGAGTACAAGAATGTAGGCAAAATAGGAAGAAGTGAGGGTTTATTTGGGAAAAGTAGGAGATACAATGTAGAATAGACAGGTGCTGTTAGGGAGGGGTGTGACTATGAATAAATATAGTGCAAAGCAGTCTGGGAGGGAGAAAGGTAGTCAGGAATGCTGCTAAAAGATTAAATGGAAGTTGGGAATTAGGTAAAAATAAGCAGGAATGTTTGTATGGTAGTAGTAAGGTTGTTCGGGGAGGGTTAGGGAATAGGAGGTACAAGTGTAATCAGTGTGTAGAAAGTAAAATAATAGAGTAACAGGGGGTGGATGCAAATTGGGGGTAGGGTAGGATAGAAAAGGAAAGCCAAGCATAGCAGGCTTCCAGCTTCAGGTCAAATTATAATCTAGAATAACCAGTTTAAATCCAATACAAAGCAATTAGCAGAGAGGTACCAAGCAAAAGAAGTTTTATTTCATTGTAGAAACCTGTTAGCCAGAAAGGCTAAGTTACTGGCATATACAGTGTAATCTATTTTTTAAGAGGAAGGACGGTGATCAATTTAGTAAGTGGTCCTTCAAGTGCAAGGACAACTCTGTTGGAGGAAGGGGTGTTAAAAACTAATTTCTACCACAGGCAAGCATGTATTTGACTAGATGAAGTTAATACCCAGCAAGGTTCTTCAAGTTAAATTTGTTTACATTGTACAATGTCAACATTCTCAGTGAAAATGTTTTGGAGTTGGCCCTTGTGGCAGAACTTCATTAGTATCTGAGTTGAATGTACTTACCCCAGGTTCTGAAAGGAAAGAAAAGAGAAAAACTCAATTAGACTGTCATAATACATTGAGGCAATAAAGTTAATAACTTTTTATAAAAAGAGGTGGACACATGACTACAGTGATTTAGAGCAAGAGAATATGGGGAAATTGCAAGAGTAGAGAGATGGTAATAAAGTTTATTAATATAAGCTGAAGGTAGGTTAACAGGAGATATACTGACAGAGAAACAGTAGTACAGTGTATATATATATATATATATATATATATATATATATATATATATATATATATATATACATAGATAGAGAGGGAAATCTATGACACAGGTCCTTTCTTCCATGTTTTTTTGCATCCTTGGAGCCTTCACATGGGTTTGATACAAAGCTACCAAAAAAGATATAAAAAAGTCCTGGAAGCCACGTAGGTTAAAACATCTTTATAATGTTCACAAAACACAGAGGATGAGCGCTTTCGTCTAGTGACTAGACTTCATCAGATAAAAGCACTGGTACAAATTACAACTTTTATACACCAATTCAAATCAAGTTAATTACACTCAATCAACTTTTAAAGAAACATGTATATAACCCTAATACTGCCCTAAATAAATAAGACTTGTATTGCTAATAAAACTTAATCATGGTTTTCTTATTTTTCTTGTAAACATTTCTTACACAATAAAATATCTTATGAAATAACCAGAAGAATTTATATTTGATATTATAATCAATTAATCAATTTTATGTATACACTAAACAACAGCCTGAAAAGTGTGGTGAGATTTATTAAAGGTAGTTGTAAGTCTAAAATGTTGGTCTATATGGCCTTATGCACTTCATGTAGTGCATACTACATAGGTAAAACTGAGAGGGCATTTAAGGACCGTATTTATAAACACTTATATGACATCAGGACTCACAAAGAAACTAGTGCTTTGTGCAAACATAGTGTAACTTGCCCTTTTACATTTATAAGATTTAAATTTGGCATTATTGATCTAGTTCAAAGGGACTTTTCTAAGGGAGGGGGTGATATAAAAAATGTTTTGCTACACAAGGAACTGTTATGGCAGCTTAGGTGTAAATCAAACACCCCACCTGGCTTAAACGACTATATTAGTATAAAACCTGTATTGTATAAAAAAGCAGAAAATGTTTAAACCAAACAAATACATATAAACATATTTGTACATAAATTTATGATTAAACCATTTATACATTCATATATTTATATATATATAACATATACATATTTTTATACATAAAATTGATTAATTGATTATAATATCAAATATAAATTCTTCTGGTTATTTCATAAGATATTTTATTGTGTAAAAAATGTTTACAAGAAAAATAAGAAAACCATGATTAAGTTTTATTAGCAATACAAGTCTTATTTATTTAGGGCAGTATTAGGGTTATATACATGTTTCTTTAAAAGTTGATTGAGTGTAATTAACTTGATTTGAATTGGTGTATAAAAGTTGTAATTTGTACCAGTGCTTTTATCTGATGAAGTCTAGTCACTAGACGAAAGCGCTCATCCTCTGTGTTTTGTGAACATTATAAAGATTTTTTAACCTACGTGGCGTCCAGGACTTTTTTATATCTTTTTTGGTTGATTTGGTACAATTTATTACAGTTTTATGTTTGATACAAAGCTGTCAATAATGTGGCTTGCTGTTTCTGCCAGGCAAATATATATGTCACTGAAGGGCTATAGACCAAAATATAACTTGCTGATTTTGCCTAACAAATAGTTTCTGTTTGGTGCTATAATCTGCGAGATATAACTCTGCAAAGTAATACATGTTATTATTTATCCTGTAAAATTATACATATGAATATAATAAGTAGAGATTCTCAGCTGGAGTGCCTTCTGTGTAGAGTCTGCATGTCCTCTCTGTGGTCGCGTGGGTTTCCTGCGGGTGCTCCAGTTTCCTCCTACATCCCAAAGACTTGCAGCAGGTGGATTGGACACTCTAAATTGGCCCTAGGTGTGAGTGTGTGTGCACCTTCTGAGGAAGGTTGGAAGCCAGGCTGGCAGCTCAACGCAGTAAAATGCTACTGCCACTTGTTCTGTGGATCAATGATCCACTGGGGCGACACCTAACGGGAGCAGCCAAAAGGAGAAGAAGCAGCATGGTACAAACCTGCGAAGATGATGTATATTATTAGAGTAAGTAACTGGGTATGACCTCGTAAAATTATACGTGCTGTTATGACCCTATAAAACAAAAATTATTACTAGAATAAGCACCTGGGTGTAACCCTGTAAATGATATGTTATAAGAGTAAGTACCAGATTCCAAAGCCGTACTAGCGGTTTGCCACATTATTTTTCCATATCAGTCCTGATCTCTTCAACACCCCCTGTTAAGGCAGATTGGGAGTAATGTGTCTTTCAAATGATGACCACTAATTTTAAGCTGGCCAAAGTAGCTACACTGCTAACTACCAAATGACATTCAAAATAAATTCAACCATCACTTCATGACACTTGGAGTAATCGTAGAAACACAACTAGTAGCCTACAACACAGTAACCTCACTCAAAGTTTAAATAAATCATATTCCAGACCATGGATGGCTTCTAACAGATGATGCAGTCCTGTTGCTTGAGTTTGTTTGTCTGAATCTAGTAGCAGACATAAAGGCGAACTCAAGTATGCCCTGCACCCTCCCGTCTCTCTCTAAATCACAAGCAGCATTGACATGTATAACCATTCAAGTAATGGGTTTAAACAATTTCTTTACATCCTTTGGGAAAAAAAATATACCAAAACAGGAAAGCCTGACAGACAGTAAAGTAGTAAGCTGAACACACACATAAATATAACGGCAAGATGTCACACGTTTAACAGTAGCAGACACCCACACATCAGGTCTTTGCTACAAACCCAGTGACCACAAAACCTATATCCCGTTCTTTCCCAGTAATCAGAAAAAAAACAGCCTACAGTACAGTACAGCCTACAATGTAAACTCAAAATGGGAAAGGACACCACCCAGGAAGAGGAATTTGGATGTTACTCCTCTTCCTAGCTCATAAACAATGTGAGAGAATAATACTTAACAGTTTAAGATCGTCTCGCGAAAACATTATCATTTATGACAGCTCCGGAATCTGGTTGCGATAATACGTAAGTACCGAATCATGTTATAGTAAGATTGCCAAATCTGCAACACATTCCACACATTCAACCCATCACTGCCAATACCTAAAAAATCTTTCTTGGTTGGAACTACCTCATATTATGAACTATAACCAGTTAATAATGGCTCACAAAATAATGCATAATCCTGACAATGTACCTTCCCAAAAAAATCTTCTATAACCCTACTCTAACATTCGTACACTTCGATCATCTAACAAAGACTTATTCCAAGTAACCAAAGTGTTCAGTACAGCAGGAAACTCTTTTTAATCTAACTTTGTTGCTAAAAATTGGAATCCCCTTCCAGACAGTATCAGATCCAATCTTAATAATTTCAAAATGTCTCTCAAAAGACACTTATTTGAATTCTGGCTTTGCACAAGTAACACTCCAGGTTACTTATTAGATTAGCATTACTTATACAGTTTAGCTATACATACCAACTCTGTTAACATATCCCTTCTAACAACACTACTTCTCTATAAGTAGTTACATTTCTAGCTGCAACTCTTACCACGGAAGTATTACTAACTATGCACTACATTGCCTAACTGATTCCCCCTGCTTAATTTCCTAACTAATATTATGTTCCTACACATACATAAATTCAACCATATATTTGTCTGTATCCAAGTGTTTAAAGTCTTGTTCTATTTGATACTGTGTATATATTTTTTTTACATTTTTATCCTGTAAATGTGCTAACACTCATTTTTTTAATCAATTTTCTTTATAATTGCTATTACTTCTTGTGATAATTTGTATGTAAGCTTAGACTGGTGCTTTTCTCCCCAGGCCTATGCTGAAAATAGGCACTGTTGCAGTCAGACCATCCCGGTAAACAAATGTAAAATAAATAAATAAAAATAAGTAACTGGTTCTAACATACTTAAATGATAGCAGTTCTTAGAGTTAGTACCTGGCTATAACCCTGTAAAATGATATGTTAGAATAAGTATAGGTTCATAGGTAGGTTCATAGGTAGGTACAAGGCTATTGGCCCTAGAGCCTATATAAGCCTAGCCAAAAAGGTACCCTGGCTTTTGCCACCCAAGAAAATAATTTTCCTGTGCCCCTGTCAAGCAGAGCCACAGAAGTGATCCCCAGGGTGAATTTTCCATCTCCCATCCAATCATCAAGATTTTTCTTGAAGAGTGCTAATGAGGAGATTTGTTTGATATAGATAGGTAGTTTGTTCCAGAGTATGGGAAGTCTCTGGGACAGGAATCTATCCCTCCAGCATGTTCTGTTTATTGTTGTGACAAGGTTTAGGTCCCTAGAGAGTGTAGCTCGGAGGGATTGATATTTCTTTAAGTGGAGCATGTCCAACAGCTCTGGGTTTGACATAGCTTTGCATGTTAGGCAGAGATTACCTCTGAGTAAGCAATATGCGACAGAGTAAAGCTGGAGTTTTTTGAGATGGTCTGTGTAGGGCATCTGTTTGAGGCCGGTAATCCTTTGGTATAAACTTATAAAATGATACATGCTACAGTCAGCACCCCGAGTATAACACTGTAAAATGATACATGCTATTAGTGTAAGCACCTGGGAATATCTCTGTAAAATGACACAAGTTAGAGTAAGCACCTGGGTATTACTCTGTAAAATGATACCTGACATTAGTGTAAGTACCTGGGTATAACTCCGTAAAATATTATCTGCTATTAGTGTAAGCACCTGAGTAGAACTCTGTAAAATGATACCTGCTATGAGTGTAAGGACCTGGGTGTAGCTCTGTAAAAATATACCTGCTATTAGTGAAAGCATCTGAGTAGAACTGTAAAATGATACCTGCTAATAGCATAAGCACCTGGGTATAACTCTGTAAAATGATACCTGCTATTAGTGTAAGTACCTGGGTATAACTCTGTAAAATAATGCATGCCATTAGTGTAACCACCTGATTATAACTCTTTAAAATGATACATGATATTAGTGTAAGCACCTGGATATAACTCTTGCAAAGTGATAGAAGTTAGAGTAAGCACCTGGGTATAAAAGCTGTAAAATGATAAACGCTATTAGTGCAAGTATCTGGATATAACTATGTTAAATGATACATACCATTAGTGTAAGTACCTGGATATATCTCTGTAAAATGATACCTGCTGTTAGTGTAAGTACCTGGGTATACCTCTGTAAAATGATACATGCTATTAGTGTAAGTACCTGGATATAACTATGTTAAATGATACCTGATGTTAGTGTAAGCACCTGGGTATAACTCTGTAAAATAATACCTGCTATTAGTGTAAGCACCCTGGTATAACTCTGTAAAATAATAAATACCATTAGTGTAAAATCCTGGGTATTACTTTCTAAAATGATACCTGCTGTTAGTGTAAGCACCTGGGCATAACTAGGTAAAATGATACACCTGCTATTTGTGTAAACACCTGGGTATAACTCTGTAAAATAATACATGCTATTAGTGTAAATACCTGGGTATAACTCTGTAAAATGATACATGCTATTAGTGCAAGTATCTGGATATAACTATGTTAAATGATACATGCTGTTAGTGTAAGCACCTGGGTATAACTCTGTAAAATAATACCTGCTATTAGTGTAAGTACCTGGGTATAACTGTAAAATAATATATGCCATTAGTGTAAGCACCTGGGAATATCTCTAAAATGACACAAGTTAGAGTAAGCACCTGGCTATAACTCTGTAAAATGATACCTGCTATTAGTGTAAGTGCTTGGTTATAACTATGTCAAATGATACCTGCTGTTAGTGTAAGTACCTGGGTATAACTCTGTAAAATAATACACAATATTAGTGTAAGCACCTGGGTATAACTCTGTAAAATAATACCTGCTATTAGTGTAAGCACCCTGGTATAACTATGTAAAATAATAAATACCATTAGTGTAAAATCCTGGGTATTACTTTCTAAAATGATACCTGCTGTTAGTGTAAGCACCTGGGCATAACTAGGTAAAATGATACACCTGCTATTTGTGTAAACACCTGGGTATAACTCTGTAAAATAATACATGCTATTAGTGTAAATACCTGGGTATAACTCTGTAAAATGATACATGCTATTAGTGCAAGTACCTGGATATAACTATGTTAAATGATACATGCTATTAGTGTAAGTACCTGGGTATAACTCTGTAAAATAATACCTGCTATTAGTGTAAGTACCTGGGTATAACTGTAAAATAATATATGCCATTAGTATAAGTACCTCTGTAAAATGATACCTGCTATTAGTGTAAGTGCTTGGTTATAACTATGTCAAATGATACCTGCTGTTATTGTAAGTACCTGGGTATAACTCTGTAAAATAATACACAATATTAGTGTAAGCACCTGGGTATAACTCTGTAAAATGATAGAAGTTGGGGTAAGCACCTGGGTATATGTGTGTAAACTGATAAATGCTATTAGTGTAACAACCTGGGTAAAACTATGTAAAAAAGTACATGTTAGAGTAAGAACCTTGGTATAATGCTATAAAATGATAAACGCTTTTAGTGCAAGTACCTGGGTATAACTCTGTAAAATAACACATGTGATTAGTGTAAGCACCTGGGTATAACTCAATAAAATGATATATGCTATTAGTGTAAGTACCTGGGTATAACCCTGTAAAATGATACATGTTATTAGAGTTAAAACCTGCCATATCCCTATAAAATGGTACATGTTGTGAAAGTTAAAACTTCTGTATAACTCTCTCAAATGAAATGTGCTATTAGATTTAGTACTTGGGAATAACCCTGTAAAATGGCACATTATTACAAAAAGCAGTTGGGTGCAACCCTGTAAAATGATAGATGTTATCAGTCTAAGAAGATGGTTATACTGGTAGCATGTCAGTCCATCAAACGCAATTTCAGTGAATGCAAAGAAACCAAAGCCAGGTTGCCTAAACCACCTTCATCAAAAGTGGAGATTGTAGGTATCTATAGTTCTGTGGGGTGTGGGGGACATACACCTCGACCTCTTAACACAAGAAATGTGGGCAAACCCTAAGTAATGGGGGGTCGAAGGCCGAAAAATAGGGCTAGATTTTAAACATTGCTCTTATAAACTTAGAAACCTGCCAGAATAACAGTATTTATGTTACCATGCATTTTCTAAAGGATATGAAGTCTGAAACTCAAACATAAGTCATTATTTAGTGACTCAAATCCTCTATGATTTGTCAGAAAAACAAAGATTTTATGAGAAAGTGACCAAATATTTGAGACAAAAATTTGCTCATTCTGCGAAAATCTGTACAGTTGAGAGGTGCAGGGGTTTGCCTCCCAACAAAAAAAAAATAGTTTCAATGTTTGCTGAAGGCAGTTTCGGTGAATTAATTTGGTTTATTTGAGGTTGTCAAAACCACCTTTGATGAATTGACATGAACCCCATATAACATAGAAAATTATAAATTTTATTAGATTAAGTAACTGGTCTAACCCAGCAAAATGACGCATGCTATTAGTATAAGTACCTGGGTATAATCTTATAAAATTATAGCTCATTAGAGTTAGAACCTGGGTATAACCCTATACAATGAAACATATTAGAATAAGCACCTGGGTATAACCCTGTAAATGATAAGTTATAAAAGTGAGTACCAGTGTATAACCCTGAAAATAGAAAAATTTTATTAGAATAACTACCTGGGTCTAACATAGTAAATTGATACATGCTGTTAGTGTAAGTACCTGGGTATAACCATGTAAAACGAAACATTTTATTAGAATAAGTACCTGGGTCTAACAGTAAAATGATGCATGCTGTTAGTGTAAGTACCTGGGGATAACCATGTAAAATTAAACATTTTATTAGAATAAGTACTTGGGTGTAACATAGTAAAATGATACATGTTGTTAGGGTAAGTACCTGGATATAACCATGTAAAATGAAACATTTTATCAGAATAAGTACCTGGGTTTAACATAGTAAAATGATACATGCTATTAGTGTAAGTGCCTGGGTATAACCATGTAAAATTAAACATTTTATTAGAATAAGTACCTGGGTCTAACATAGTAAAATGATACATGTTGTCAGAGTAAGTACCTTGGTATAACCATGTAAAATGAAACATTTTACTAGAATAAGTACCTGGGTCTAACAAAGTAAAATGATACATGCTGTTAGTGTAAGTGTCTGCATATAACCCTATAAAAATAAGTACCTGGGTGTAACATATTTAAATGATAGCGGTTTATAGAATTAGTGCCTGGCTATAACCATGTAAAATGATATGTTAGAATGGATCCACTTTCTAATCCCGAAATACTAAAACCCCGAATTTCAATATTGCAGACTTACAAAGCCGAAAACACTTCCCACCCCAATCAAACAGATAATCCTACACTACAGATAAGCAGGGGGGCTAGCCCCCCTGCCTCCCCATGAGGGATGCGTGCCCCAACCCCCCTACTTAAATATAGTAACTCCAAGATTGCACAAACAGGCACACAAAGGAAACTCAGACGTACACATTTCACCGTCCCTCATACACAGAGATCACAGTCATAAAACACACTGACACACACTAAAGCCCCTAACGAACACACATACACATACATATTTAGCTAAATTTCCACCCATCCATTCACACACTGCACCACTAGAAGCACGAAAGTCAACATCTCCGTGCTTCGGGATTTTGAATTTCGTGCTTCTGTGTTTTCGTGATTATGTGATTTCGGGTATGTAATTTCAAAATACTCAAATTCAGGATTTTAGTATTTCAAAATTACAAAGTGAACCCATTAGAATACGTACCTTCGTATAACCTTATAAAATGGCACATGCTACAGTAAGCACCTGGGTATAACAGTGTAAAATGATACATGCTATTAGTGTAAGTACCTAGGTATAACTCTGTAAAATGATACCTGTTATTATTGTAAGCCCCTGGGTATAACTCTGTAAAATGATACATGCTATTAGTGTAAACACCTGGGTATAACACTGTAAAATGATACATGCTATTAGTGTAAGTGCCTGGGTATAACTCTGTAAAATAATACCTGATATTATTGTAAGCACATGGGTAAACTCTGTAAAGTAATACGTACCATTAGTGTAAGTACCTGGGTATAACTTTGTACAATGATACCTGCTGTTATTGTAAGCACCTGGGTATAATTCTGCAAAATGATACATAATATTAGTGTAAGTACCTGGGTATAACCCTGTAAAAAGATACATGTTAGAGTAAGCACCTGGGTATGACTCTGTAAAATGATACATGTCATTAGAGTAAGTACCTGGATAAAACTCTGTAAAATGACCCCTGCTATTAGTGTAAGTACCTGGATATAACTCTGTAAAATGGTACACGCTATTAGTGTAAGTACCTGGGTAAAACTCTGGAAAATGATGCCTGCTATTAGTGTGAGCACCTGTGTATAACCCTGTAAAATGATACATGCTATTAGTGTAAGTACCCGGGTAAAACTCTGTAAAAGCATACCTGCTATTACTGTAAGTACCTGGGTATGGCTCTGTAAAAAGATACAGGTTAGACTAAGCACCTGGTTTAACTCTGTAAAATGATACATGCTATTAGTGAAAGCTCCTGAGTATAACTCTCTAAAATGATATCTGCTGTTAGTGTAAGTACCTGGGTATAACTCTGCAAAATAATACCTGCTATTATTATAAGCACCTGGGTATAACTCTGTAAAATAATACATACCATTAGTGTAAATTCCCGGGTATAACTCTGTAAAATGATACCTAGTATTAGTGTAAGCACCTGGATATAACTCTGTAAAATAATACATGCCGTTAGTGTAAGCACCTGGATATAACTCTGTAAAATGATACATGCCATTAGTGTTAGTACCAGGGTATAACTCTGTAAAATCATACCTGGTATTAGTGTAAGCACCTGGGTATTACTCTGTAAAATAATACATGCCATTAGTGTAAGCACCTGGATATAACTCTGTAAAATGATACATGCTATTAGTGTAAGTACCAGTGTATAACTCTATAAAATGATACCTGCTGTTAGTGTAAGTACCTGGGTATAAGTCTGCAAAATAATACATGCCATTAGTGTAAGTGCCTGGGTATAACTCTGTAAAATGATACCTGCTATTAGTGTAAGCACCTGGGTATAACTCTAGAAAATTATACCTGCTATTAGTGTAAGTACCTGGCTATAACTCTGTAAAATGATACATGCTGCTAGTGTAAGTACCTGGGTATAACTCTGTAAATAATACATGCCATTAGTGTAAGCACCTGGGCATAACCCTGTAAAATGATATGTTAGAATAAGTATCACAGTATAACCTTATAAAAAGACACATGCCACAGTAAGCTCCTGGATATAACTCTGTAAAATGATAAATGCTAATAGTGTAAGTACCTAGGTATAACTCTGTAAAATGATACATGTTAGAGTAAGAACCTGGGTATAACGCTGTAAAATGATAAATGTTATTAGTGTAAGTACCTGGGTATAACTCTGTAAAATGATACATGTTAGAGTAAGAACCTGGGTATAACGCTGTAAAATGATGAATGTTATTAGTGTAAGTACCTGGGTATAACTCTGTAAAATGATACATGCTATTAGTGTGAGTACCACGGTATAACCCTGTAAAATGATACATCCTATTAGCTTAAGTACCTGAATATAACTCTGTAAAATGATACCTACTGTTAGTGTAAGTCCCTGGATATAATTCTGTAAAATAATACATGCCATTAGAGTAAGCACATGGGTATAACTCTGTAAAATGATACCTGCTATTAGTGTAAGCACCTGGGTATAACTGTGTAAAATAGTACATGCCATTAGTGTAAGCACCTGGGTATAACTCTGTAAAATGATACCTACTATTAGTGTGAGTACCACGGTATAACCCTGTAAAATGATGCATCTTATTAGCGTAAGTACCTGAGTATAACTCTGTTAAATGATACCTGCTGTTAATGTAAGTACCTTGGTATAACCCTGTAAAATTATACATGCTATTAGTGTAAGTACCTTGGTATAACCCTGTAAAATGATACATGCTATTAGTGTAAGTACCTGAGTATAACTCTGTAAATTGATACATGCTATTAGTGTAAGTACCTGGTAACCTGGGTATAACTCTGTAAAATGATAAACGCTATTAGTGTAAGTGCCTGGGTATAAATATGTTAAATGATACCTGCTCTTAGTGTAAGCACCCGATAAACTCTGTAAAATAATAAAAGTTAGAGTAAGCAACTGGGTGTATCTCTGTAAATTGATAAATGCTGTTAGTGTAAGAACCTGGGTATAACTCTGTAAAATGATACATGGTAGAGTAAGAACCTGGGTATAACACTGTAAAATGATGAATGCTATTAGTGTATTTATTAGATTCAGTAACTGGTCTAACCCTGCAAAATGAGGCATGCTATTAGTATAAGTACTTGGGTATAATCTTATAAAATTATGGCTTATTAGAGTTAGAACCTGGGTGTAACCCTATAAAATCAATCATATTATTACAATAAGCACCTGGATGTAACCCTGTAACTGATATGTTATAAGAGTGAGTAGCAGAGTATAACCCTGTAAAAAGAAACATTTTATTAGAATAAGTATCAGGCTCTAACACAGTAAAATGAAACATGCTGTTAGTGTAAGTACCTGGGTATAACTATGTAAAATGAAACATTTTATTAGAATAAGTACCTGGGTCTAACATAGTAAAATGATACATGCTGTTAGTGTAAGTACCTGGGTAAAACTCTATAAAATGATACCTGATATTATTGTAAGCACCTGGGTATAACTCTGTAAAATAATACATACCATTAGTGTAAGTACCTGGGTATGACTTTCTAAAATGATACCTGCTGTTAGTGTAAGTACCTGGGTATAACTCTGTAAAATGATACATGCTATTAGTGTAAGTACCTGGGTATATCTCTGTAAAATGATACCTGCTATTAGTGTAAGCACCTCAGTATAACTCAGTAAAATAATATATGCTGTTAGTGTAAGCACTTGTGTATAACTCTGTAAAATGATACCTGCTATTAGTGTGAGCACTTGGGTATAACTCTGTAAAATGATGCATACTATTAGTGTAAGTATGTGGGTAAACTTTGTAAAATCATACCTGCTGTTAGTGTAAGTACCTGGGTATTACTCTGCAAAATGATACATGCTATTAGTGTAAGTACCTGGGTATAACTCTGTAAAATGACACCTGCTATTATTGTAAGCACCTGGGTATAACTCTGTAAAATAATACCATTAGTGTAAGTACCCAGGTATAACACTGTAAAATGATACCTGGTATTTCTGTAAGCACCTGGATATAACTCTGTAAAATGATACATGCTATTAGTATAAGTACCTGGGTATAACTCTGTAAAATGACACCTAGTATTAGTGTAAGCACCTGGATATAACTCTGTAAAATGATACATCCTATTAGTGTAAGTACCTGGGTATATATCTGTAAAATGATACCTGCTATTAGTGTAAGCACCTCAATATAACTCAGTAAAATAATATATGCTGTTAGTGTAAGCACTTGTGCATAACTCTGTAAAATGATACCTGCTGTTAGTATAAGCAGCTGGGTATAATTCTGTAAAATAATACATGCCACTAGTGTAAGTACCTGGGAATAGCTCTGTAAAATGATACCTGCTATTAATGTAAGCACGCAGGTATAACTGTCTAAAATGAACCTGCTGTTAGTGTAAGTACCTGGGTATAATACTGTAAAATAATTCATGCCATTAGTGCAAGTAACTGGGTATAACTCTGTAAAATAATACATGCTATTAGTGTAAGTACCTGGGTATAACCCTGTAAACTGCTACATGTTATTAGAGTTAGAACTTGTCGTATCTCTATAAAATGATACATGTTATGGAAGTTAAAACTTCTGTATAACACTGTCACATGAAATGTGCTATTAGTTTTAGTACTTAGGAGTAACCCTGTAAAATGGCACATATTATTTCAATAAGCAGTTGGGTGCAACCATGTAAAATGATCTATGTTATCAGTCTAAGAACTTGGTTATACTGGTAGCATGTCAGTCCATCGAACGCAATTTCGGTGAATGCAAAGAGACCAAAGCCAGGTTGCCTAAACCACCTTCGTCAAAATTGGAGATTGCCCTTTTCTGGACTATTGTGCGATCTTCTTGTAGGTATTGATAATTCTTGGGCATGTGGGGGACATACGCCTCGACCTCTTTACACAAGAAATATGAGCAAAGCCTGAAGTAATGGGGGGGAGGGATGAAGGCGAAAAATAGGGACAGATTTTAAACTTATAAACTTAGAAACCTGCTAGAATAACAGTATTTGTGTTGGCATGCATTTTCTGAAGGATATGAAGTCTGAAACTCAAATATATGTCATTATTTAGTGACTCAAATCAAGATTTTATGAGGAAATGACCAAATATTTAAGACAAAAATGTGCACATTTTGCAAAAAATCTGTACAGTTGAGATGTGCAAGGGTTTGCCTCCCAACAAAAAAAAATGTTTCAATGTTCGCTGAAGGCAGTTTCGGTGAATTAATTTCATTTATTTGAGTTTGTCAAAACCATCTATGATGGACTGACATGAACTCCATAAAACACAGAAAATTATATATTTTATTAAATTTAGTAACTGCTCTAACCCTGCAATATGAGACATGCTATTAGTATAAGTACCTGGGTATAATCTTATAAAATTATAGCTTATTAGAGTTAGAACCTCGGTGTAACACTAAAAAATAAAATATATTATTACAATAAGCACCTGGGTGTAACCCTCTAAATGATATGTTATAAGAGTGAGTACCAGAGTATAACCCTGTAAAAAGAAACATTTTATTAGAATAAGTACCAGAGTCTAACATCGTAAAATGTTACATGCTGTTAGTGAAAGTACCTGAGTATAACTCTGTAAAATAATACATGCGATTAGTGTAAGTATCCGGGTATAACTCTGTAAAATGATACCTGCTATTAGTGCAAGTACATGGGTATAACTCTGTAAAATGATGCATGCTATTAGTGTAAGCACATGGGTATAACTCTGTAGAATGATATCTGCTGTTAGTGTAAGAACCTCGGTATAACCCTGTAAAATGATGGACGTTAAGAGTATGCACCTGGGTATAACTCAGTAAATTGATAAATGCTATTAGTGTAAGCACCTGGGTATAACTCTGTAAAATGATACACCTGCTATTTGCGTAAGCACCTGGGTATAACCCTGTAAAATGATACATGCTATTTGTGTAAGCACCTGTGTATAACTGTAAAATAATTCATGCGATTAGTGTAAGCACCTGGGTATTCCTCTGTAAAATAATACCTACTATTAGTGTAAACACCTGGGTTTAACTGTAAAATGATACACCTGCTATTTGCGTAAGCACCTGGGTATAACTCTGTAAAATAATACATGATATTAGTATAAAATCATACCTGCTGTTAGTGTAGGTCCCTGGATATAACTCTGTAAAATAATACATGTCATTATTGTAAGCACCTGGGTATAACTCTGTAAAATGATACCTGCTATTTGTGTAAGTAAACGATAAAAAACACACAAACCTTCACCACATGAAGGGTAAAGTAAACCAATAATCTCCAAAGAAAAAAATGAAGAGCACAGCACACTGATATCCGAGCTGGAAACACTGCTTTAATAGCACAATGGTCGACTAAGCGCTTTCACCTGTCAGTCTCAGGCTTCATCAGAGTCGACTCTGCGTATCACTCTGTAAAATGATACATGCTATTAGTGTAAATGCCTGGTTATAACTATGTTAAGTGATACCTGCTGTTAGTGTAAGCACCTGGATATAACTCTGTAAAATGATACACATGTTAGAGTAAGAACCTGGGTATAACGCTGTAAAATGATAAATACTATTATTTATTTATTTATTTGCAGTTTGATTACCGGGGAAGTACACTGGGCCGAATTGACCCATTTTTAGTGGAGGCATACAGTTTCATCTGAGGAAAACAGATATGGGTTAGGTGTGGAAACAGTTTACATACAAACCTTTTAAGAAAATGTAAATACGCTTTACATACAAACATCAACAGTAGAATGCTATTTACAATATTTACAAGGTTGGGCTGTGTGAGGGTAGCTGTAGGAGTTGTTGAGATCTTAGAGAGAAGCTATAGAAATTGAGAGCTTAGATAGGCTCATAGGAAGATAACTATGAGAGTTGTAGAGCTTGGAAACCAGAGCGAGAACCCCCTTGGATTAGGTTAGGTGAAGGCAGGTACATTCCATTTAGTGGACAAGTGTTTGAATAGTTGGGTTTTGAAGTGTTTTGAGTTTGGTATGGTTCTTATTGTGGAGGGAAGGGAATTCCATTTTTGCCTAGTGAGAAATATAGGAGAAGTTGGCCAGCAGGACGTTTAGGTTTATGGATAGTAATTAAGTTCTGATTTTCAGATCTGAGAGCTCTGTTGGGTGTATAAGGGGGAAGGATGTGAGTTAGAATGGGACATTTTGTTGGGTGCAATATGAGTCTATATGCAGTAATGAGTTGGAGATAGTCTAGGTAGTTTGGGAGTTCAAGCCAATTCAGGGATTGTAATGTTAGGCAGTGATGGGTGGTATTTTTAGATTTACAGGCAAATTTAGAGATTTTGTTGTAGCAGTTTTCTAGTTTAGAGGTGATGGAGGAGGACAGGTTGGTTAGGAGAGGGGCTCCATATAATAAGGAAGGAAGAAGATAAGTCGAGGCCAGAGTTTGCCTGGTAGAGTTGGAGAGAAAGCGATTATTCCTATACAGCATATCTAGCTTTTGGTGGGTTTTCTTAATATTTTGTTGAATATGAATATCAAACTTGAGGTGTTCATCTACAGTAATGCCAAGTCGTTTGGCAAAGGGGACCACTTCTATAGGTGAGTTGGTTTGACTATAGACTTTGAAGTTGTTTTTATCATAGGAGGGGGTCTTTGTGGGAGGGAATAGTAGAATCTTTGATTTATTTGCATTGAGAGAGAGGTGGTTTTGGTGCATCCAGTTTTCAGTTATTGAGAAGGCAGTTTGGGTTTTAGTCAGCAATTCAGAGAGGTTTGAAGCAGAGCAGACTAAGGTTGAATCGTCTGCGTATTGAATGATTTTAGCATCAGGAATAGCAGTGGGAAAGTTATTGATAAAGATGTTAAAAACCATTGGCCAAGGATGGATCCATATGGTACCCCAGTTGGGGTAGGTAGGAAGGAAGAGATGGAGTTCTTCCATTTGACTGCCTGTGATATGTCTGATAGACAGCTGGAGAACCAGGATAAAGCATTATGTGAGAGTTTAAGGTTTGAGAGATGACCGAGAAGGTGCTTGTGGGAAACAGTATCAAAGGCTTTAGACAGATCGAGTAAAACAGTAGAAACTAAGTGTCCTGAATCTCGGGCTTGATTCACAGTTTCTAGGAAAGAGAGTAGAGCAGTTATTGTGCTATGGCCTGGACGGAAGCCATGCTGGGTAGGAGTGAGAAGATTGTTTTGGGTCAGGAAAGGCATAAGTTGGAGGTGGATGCATTTTTCTAGGATTTTGGAGATTGGTGAGAGCAAAACAATGAGGCGAAAGTTTGAGATACTGGTATTTCTGCCACCTTTATGAATCGGAAGAATATAAGCTGAGCACCAGAGTTTGGGGACATATGATTCTTTTATGGCTCAGTTAATAATGATGCTGATTGGGAGAGCAATGCCATCAGCAGCACATTTTAGGAAGGAAGAGGGAATATTGTCGGGAGTGTTAGAGCAAGGTTTAAGTTTGGACAAAGTTTTTTTATAAAGTTAGTGGAGATGGGTTTGAGTTCAAACAGATGAGGTGAGTTAGAAGGGGGAGAGTGTAGAGCAGTTGGGTTATTATTGGGAAATGTCTTGGTAAAGGTAGTAATAGTTTCTATGAAAAATGAGTTAAATTCAGAGCCTAGTTTGAGGTTAGATTTACTTGGGTCAGGACAAGGATTATTCTTGGAGCCTGGATTGAGGAGTGAGTTTATTGAGTTCCAGAATTTTTGGGGGGTTTTATTGTTATTGGACGGAAGTTTGATATAGTAGGATTTTTTGTCTATGGTGATTAGCCGTTTTGCACGGTTGCAGAGCTGTTTATATTGGAGCAAGGTATTGGCCAGTTTATTGTTTTGGTTAAGCTTCCATAGTTTGTCTCTGTGATGCATAATCTGTTTTGTCTCTTTGGATAGTCAAGGAGCAGTTTTAGTTTTTATCCTTTTGTTTCTTAGTAGGGCTAGTTAGTTTAAAGTATCAAGGAAGACAGAGTTGAAGTGTTCTATAGCCTTGTCAAGAGGAAGGATGTGTAGAATTTGCCAGATCATTTGTTTGAAAGTATTTGAGAAAGTAGTTGGGTTGAAGCCACTGAGGTTATGAGTTTAAATGTATTGATGCTGGGGTGGGGAGGAACTAGTTGAGCGATGCATGAAGGCTGGGAGGTGCTCGCTAAAGGTATCAGGAATTGTGCCAGAATTGGTTATTTTACTGAGACTAGGATCCAATCTATAGTGGATCTGGGAGGGTTTATTTTGTTTAGGTCGAGTGATGGAGAGGATTATTTGAGTGAAGTTATAGAGGTTAATGGATAGGGTGGGAGGGGGGCAATTGATTTTATTCCAGTCAGTATTCACATCACCAAGGATATAAGTTTTATAGTTAATTTCGAGAGGCCCATAGGAGATTATTTTTGAGTGTAGAGATATTGTTACCAGGTGAGATATATAGGGCAATGATACAGATATTTTTATGTTTATTTAGTTTTAGAATTCCAGCAGTTAGTTCAGTGTTCTGGAATTGAGGAATTGGAATTTGGAGGGGAATTAAGGTAAGAAGATTGAAGTAGACTAGGGCAGTGCCTCCACCTTTTTTATTTAGTCAGTCATTTCTGAGACAATGAAATCCTGGGGCAGAATCTCAGAGTTGGAAATAAAGGGCTTTTGCCAGGTTTCAGAGATGGCTAAGATATCTGGTTGGTTATGGCTTAACCAAGCTTGAAATTGGTGTACTTTGTTGTTTAGACTTTGTGCATTAATTGTAAAAATCTTTAGGGTGTTGAGATAGGAGGAAGAGGTTAAGGGATTTGTGTTGTTAATAAAGGCTGCAGGACCAGGGTTAGGATGGATATCACCAGCTTGGACTAGGTTACTGAAAGAGAGATCCTTTAGCCATATTGGTCTGTCAGGCATGAATTTTGGTAGACTGTAGATCGGAGCAGTGTAAGTACCTGGGTATAATCCTGTAAAATGATACCTGCTATTAGTGTAAGTACCTGGGAATAACACTCTAAAATGATACATGCTATTAGTGTAAGTACCTAGGTATAACACTCTAAAATGATACATGCTATTAGTGCAAGCACCTGGGTATAACTCAGTAAAATGATATATGCTATTAGTGTAAGTACCTGAGTGTAACTTGTAAAATGCAACATGTTATTAAAGTTAGAACCTACCATATCCCTATAAAATTATACGTTACGGAAGTTAAAACGTCTCTATAACACTGTCAAATGAAATATGCTATTAGTTTTAGTACTTGGGAATAACCCTGTAAAATGGCACATATTATTACAATAAGTAGCTGGGTGCAACCCTGTAAAATGATATATGTTATCAGTTTTAGAACTTGTTATACTGGTAGCATGTCAGTCCATCAAATGCAATTTTTGTGAATGCAAAGAAACCAAAGCCAGGTTGCCTAAACCACCTTCGTCAAAAGTGGAGAGTGCCCTTTTCTGGACTATTGTGCAATCTTTTTGTAAGTATCTATAATTCTGGGGTGTGGGGGGCATACGCCTTGACCTCTTAACGCAAGAAATATGGGCAAAGCCTGAAGTAATGGGGAGGCAAAGGCCGAAAAATAGGGGCAGGTTTTAAATATTGTCTTATAAACTTAGAAACCTGCTAGAATAACAGTATTTGTGTTAGCATGCATTTTCTGAAGGATATGAAGTCTGAAACTCAAATATATGTCATTATTTAGTGACTCAAATCTTCTATGATTTGTCAGAAAAACAAATATTTTATGAGGAACTGATCAAATATTTGAGACAAAAATTTGCACATTCTGTGAAAATCTGTGCAGTTAGAAATTCCAAAAACACCAAAGCAGTGCAAGTCAAATCACCCAAAACATGACCTCTTTCCACACAGATGCAAGAAACAATTTTATTAAGCTTTAACAATGCTTTTCGTTGTTTACAAAAAACAACTTCTTCAGATAAAAACATTTTAAAACACTGGGGTTTAAATTCATCTCCTTCCTATCACATGTTTAAAAAACAGTAATATGAGTGGCTGTCCATTTCTTGCTTAGAAAGCAAACTCCACCTCCCTTCAAATATAACAAACAGTTTTACTATATTGTAAACATCAAGGAACATTAGTTGCATACATAAGCCTACCTAATAAATAAATAAACCCCGGGATTCACTAATCCTCTGTGTAAGACTAAATAAGAAATTGCAGCCTAAGAGGATGACGTCAGCGCACCATGCATATTCATGACTCAACTCTAAGGCTAACACGGAGCTTGCACGAGTGCAGGAGGTGTGTCAGACTGCTGAGCAGTCCAAAAATCCATGCCCCTGCAAGTCCCACAATCGTCAAATGTAAATGACATGAGCGAGTCTGCTCAAATGTGTATATACACAACACTACACTCCCCCACATTCTAAACCCCTGTACAATTATAAAATGTAAAACTCTTATTTTTTTTTATTATTCCAAAAATAGCTGCCCGTATTTGCATGTGTTTGCGCAGGTTTGCCCATTGTTTAGCTACAGTTAGCAGTTTAGACATCGAAGAGGATAATAAGACACTTATATGTAAATTAAGCCAAATAGCAATAGCGTAGTGGTAGAGCCTTTGCTCCACTCCCCTTTCTATTTACTGTATGAAATCTGTATAGAAAATTAATTCCTGACATTTATCTTTTAAATTTAGTAAAAAGCATTGAAATGGCCTATGTAGTAGTGAATGATATTTTATACATATATAAGAAGGTGAATTGGTTATGCATACTGATGAATGCATAAGTAATGTATCTTAAGCAATGTGAAGCACTGCTAAGCAAAGTATACCAGTATTAAGCACATTTAAGTATAATTGCTCATAGCTTAGCACTGCTTTAACTAGCACAATGGCTTTGCGTGGAGCTGCGCATCGCACCAGCTAGCGCAAACAAAACATGTTTGCGCGAAGCTGTGCACCGCGCTAACTAGCACAACGTCGGGCAACGTCGAGCAATGTAGAGCAACGTTGGGCAAAGTTGAGCAAAGTCAGCTAAACACAGCCACATCTCCTAGCCGGTTAGACCAGTAGTAAAATAAAAAGTAATGACAGGCCTGAAACCCAGGATACTGTGCACCGTAATCACAGTACTGAACCATTAAGCCATGACAGCTTTTGCTGTTCATGCACTGTCAACACACATATACATATTAATCAGAGTTTACCCAGTGCTAAGCAGGTGTGCACTCAGCTGAGAATTTTCAAATCTGGTCAATCACAAATAAGTGCGGGAATGAGGCATATTTAAGCTCAAAGGTGGGAATACTTGCCATAACTGGTTGTAGCTCCCATCTGCAGGCAGCATGGCTAGTGTTGGAGAGGGCTCTCGCTTTCAAGCGCAACGGTGGGGCATTAAGGAGTCAAAAGTGATGATTTGGCTCCTTGTCCATAATCATGATGCCAGACTCCTGAAGGCCCAGTTCCAAGGCACTGAATACAAAGCGGAAGCCTGGAACCGTCTCGCACATGATCTCACCAGTGCCACAGGCATCCCTCGGACTGGTGAGCAGGTCAGACACCACCACGCAGACCTTAAGAGATGCAAGCAGGACCAATTGAACCAGTGGATACAGGAGGCCCGTGGGATGCATAATGCCCCTCTACTGAGTAGGTAGCCATGGAATGAAGTATGTAAGAATTGCTATTGTAGTTGATATTATGGATAGGTATATGTCTCAATATCACTTCATTTACTTTACAGCTGCAGGTGTCTGTGCTGCGAATCAGCAAGCCTATGCAGATAGGTTGCTAAGGCTGCACCACCAGGCAGGTTAGTAATTATTCTGCATGTATTATTATATAAAATAAGTGAGAGAGCCCCCAAAAAAGTGTTGTAGCCCAATAATAAAGGTATAATAAGTCTTGAATAACCTCTCTGCATGTACTGTTATGTAAAATAAGTGAGAGAGCCTGAAAAAGAGTGTTGTAACCCATTAATAAAGGTATAAGTCATGAATAATTTCTCTGCATGTATTGTTATATAAAATAAGTGAGAGAGCCTGAAAAAGAGTGTTGTAACCCATTAATAAAGGTATAACACGTCTTGAATAAGTCATCTGCATGCACTGTAATATAAAATAAATGAGAGAGCCTCTAGAAAAGTGTGTAATGTAATTAATAAAGGTATACTTCCTGGAGTGTGTCCGTGTCACTTTCTAAGAAATGTTGCTGTACTCTTGCATTATAGAAATAGTACTGTTGTATTAAGCGTTGTCAACCCACACTTGGTTAGGCCCATAGAAAGTCGATGAAGGGAGTGCCAGTAGCTGTTAAGCATATATACAGTCCTCAACTGTTTCATGGCTGGCATGTATAGGCAAATCTGGCACATGAGTAGCTTGTTATTGTGTTCCCCAGAAATGTCAGTGTGCTGCTAGAAATGTAGGGAGCCGTTTGTATGTCAGATACAGGTCAGGTATATAAGGAAATAGCAAAACCCATTTCACAACTTAATGGACATTGCCTAGTGTAATAATACATGTAGGGGATATATACCTGCAGTCAATAGGAATGTAGTATAAACTATAAGTACATATAAGTTGTTAATGGAGGTATCTTTTTACACCCTACTGTATGTGCATAAACAATGCAATTCCACACCTCAATTGGTATGTCTAATCTCAAAACATTTGTTGGGACATATGTCCTATTGGTTTATAAATATCTGCATTTACTTTGATGCATGTGCCCTGTTCAAATACCACAGTCTTGGAGGCCTGTTGCCACCAATCAATCCTGCATGCTGTTGGAACGTCCACTGTTGTTCTATATATGCATGTGCTATGCTTGCTGTTCAACTGTTGTAACTCTGGTGTGTTGGGTTAATGGGAATATTACTGCATGCTGTTACAACTAATTTGGAATGCTGTTGGCTGTTACCAACCCATATTGTCATTAAATCCATCTAAACCTAGAACGTATGGGAAGGCCGGTCCCAGCGCACCCACCTGTCCCACCTCAGCTGGCGATGGCACCTGGCACCAGCAGGTCCAGTGCCCAGCCCGGGACCTCCTCCTCCATTGGTCTTGTGCCACCTTCGGGTGGAAGCACTGCAGGGGATGGGGCTTGTCTCCCCACTGCAAGCATGGCCGGAGGAGGGCCACCTATCACCCTCCAAATGGTCCGGGCTGTGGTGCGTAGGGAGATTGAGCGTTCAGTCGCTGATCCTCTATGCCAGCTTGAGGCACGAGTGGCGCGACTCATGGGTGAGCCTGCCCCTCCTATGCAGCCCCCAGCACAGCCACCCTCTGGGCTGTGAAGGTGCAGTGGTGACTGCCCATGGGTGGGGATCTCAGTTCCACTGTTGCCATCTGTGGGCTCATGGGCTTGCGATTTCCAAACATCCTTCCCCATCAATGGTGTTCACCCACCACATGTGTCATATTCTGCCCTGTATGCATCTTGTTTGTCTTGTCGGTTTAACTCCTCAACCTACCTCCCCAAATATACCTACTTCCCCTACCCTACATTCCACTCTCACCTGAAAAAAAAAAAAGGGCAATCTGCTCCCAAAAAAAATTACGTCCCATACATTGCTGCCCATTTGGCACACATGTCCGCTGAACACAAAAACTGATATTTAATTGGCAGTACAACATACTTTGTTGTCCTCACCCCTCTGTCAGGGGTGGAAGGTTTCAAATTTCCCTCCAAATTTCTAGTATATGCACAGCTGTTGCTGTTAAAGAAATGGACAGCTATGGACCTTCCCTACACCCGTCCTGCACATCCCTAGCTGTTTTCTCTACTGTCTTTCCCTCTTTGTGCCCCTTTTTCACCACTTTCCTATCTCCCCATTTTCTTTTCTTTCAAAGAAATGAGCGTGGGGGTTAGCGGGAGTAAGCACTTTTAAGCAGGAGTTAGCGGGTTTGCGTGAGTGTATGCATGTGTGCACTTAGCTAAGTATTGCTAAGCTTCTTGCAAACCCACGCAAACCCGCTTACAACTGCTTAAAAGTGCCTTAGTCACCCTACATGTGAGGGCCCTTGTTCTGCTCAGCAGCAAAATAAAACACCACTGTCAGTCTCGAACCCTGGACCTTGAACACACTAGACTGCATGAAGTACCACTAAGCCACAGTAGATATACAGCAGGTTGTTGCTGAAATATATATATATATCATGCATCAGAATGAGTGAATGTAAAGGAAAGATAGGAATGCCATAACACAAAACCTGTTCTGTGGAACTTTACCAGCAGTTGTTGTGGAATTGCATTACATGACTGTGATAACAGAACCAGCCATTTCTAGCAGTAAATCATATTACAGCATCACTCTACAACCCCCACGCAGTATCATAGCAGGACAATCCCACCCCAAACGTACAAAATACCTGTGTGTTCAGGGTCCAGCAAGGATGTAGGTAGGCATACTCAATACTGGAATTGTCCTGTTTTCATAAGCATCCTGTGCTAATGTCAACAATAAAAAAGCACCAACTGTGCAGAAGTGAGTACATTAATATTCACAGTATAGCAGTTCACAAACAGTTCATGTGCCAAATGAATACATCTCAATAACTACGTATGTATGGCAGCTAAATGTATAAGTAGAAAAGAAACTACATACTCCCATGTATCTTGTGTTAGCATTTGTAGGGGTGAGTACAATTCTACACTGACAACTGTGTACTGGAAGTGGCAACATTCAGGTCTGAGTACAACATTCAAATCACTGGCTGCAGCCCTAGCTTCAGATATAAGAAGTATACCAACCTTCTGACTTACACAACGTTGTCCACAGCAAACAAGCATGGGCCCCACTTTGGAAAGCTGAAAGGGCTATGCCTACCTGACCTAGCAATTTATAGCATTGGGTTGCTATGACAGTGAGTATTGCAATTACCACACAGCAGGCTGCATGAAATTACCAAATGGTGGCCACCAACTGCTGCAGAGGCCATCACATGGACATGTGCAGATACCTATAAAAGCAGGCTGTACTTGCTGTCCACACATGCAATCATTTCATTGCAGCCATGGAGAGAGAGAGAGAGCGAGAGAGACACAGAGACCCAGACAGACAGACACCGACAACAGCAACAGCAAAAAAAAAAATAAGATATTAAAAAAATATATATATGAAAAAAAATTCAGATAAAAAAAACACACAGAACTGACAAATACAAACTCATACAAAGGAAAGGTATGTAGCAGATATGTATTTACTAGCATGTAGTAGATGTTTTTGAAGAGTACTCTACATACTTTGAATCATCCATATGTGACAGCAGTATCTATCTATGCACAGATGCCCTGCATAACTACTGCCATGGAGAAATCAGTGTGTAGTTGTGTGCAGTGGGATATGACTGTGACATATGTAGTTCAGCATTAAATGTCAAACATCTGATCTATGTTATCTGTGTTCTGTACAGTAGTGTGTACAATGGCTGTTTCGGGGAGTAGTGCATACAGTTATATAAACATGGATGTGACAGAGTAACAAATGCATGATAGTCATATTAATGTGTAGCTTAGCATTGGCAACAGCTGTACCAGGCTAGTATGCTAATGTAGCATTTGCAGCTATATATACACCCTCTAATATTACTGTGTGCTCACATGTGACACCTATTCATGTTACAGCAAGGCCCAACAGGTCAGCCATGAGGTCCTCAGTGTGGACCTTGTGTGTGTGTGGCACACACATACGGAGAGATCTGTCTGTGTCAGATATATTAGCATCTATACATGTGCATAGAGCAAGGGACATACTGCAACTGTTTGTGAAGGGTGGACATATATATGTTGGTGAAGGTTGTTACGTGCATATTTCTATGTAGGTTGCAGTGTGCGGCAAACAGGACAGCATACAGTGCTAGTATATGACATGTGGTGGTTAAACGCTGTGGGTATGATTTGTCAGGTTTACAGTGTTGCAGCCAGAGAGGCCTGCTAAAGCTACATGGGCTGAGAACACCTTCAATGCATTCCACACAACAGTGTGCAATATTAATACATAAAAGTATACATCACAACCTTCGCATAATTGATATTCCCACCATGAAAGGTGGACTGTATATGTGCCTATATGTATATCTATATGTACACCAATGGATGTTTATATGTATATATATATATATATATATATATATATATATATATATATATATATAGAGAGAGAGAGAGAGAGAGAGAGAGACAGGGTCAAATTTACTGCGACAGATGCCTGGTGACAAAGCCATGGACTCAAGCTCAATGTTGAAACTGCATTGGCATCCCTTCTGGCAAAAACTCTGTACCCATGAACTACCACATAGATGGTAATCTACTTAACACCAAAAGTGTGATAAGAGACCATGGGACACAGGTGGACAGTACTTTCCCCTTTGATAATCACAGTGACACACTAGTCATGTAATCTGTCTATGTGGCACACCTCATCACAAAAGGTGTGTCATCCAGGGAAATATAGGTCAGTGTTCCCCTCTACCCATCACACATAAAACCCATTATAGAGTACAATGCCCCACGTGGTATGTATCTCACAAGACATCTACAGCAACTGGAAAGGCCACAGACATACCTCACAAAGATTAATACTGGCCTCAAACAGATGCCCTATGCAGACCGTCTCACAAAACCACAGCTAGACTGTGTTGCATACCGCCTACCCAGAGGTGACCTCTGCCTAACATACCAAGCTATGTCAAACCCAGAGCTGTTGGACATGCTCCACGTAAACAGATCACAATCCCTACGAGCTACAGGCTCTAGGGACCTAAACCTTGTTACCTCAATAGACAGAACATGCTGGAGTGATAGATTCCTATCTCAGAGACATCCCATACTCTGGAAAAAAAACACCTATCAATAGCAAACCAAGCTCCTCATTAGCATTCATCATGAATAATCCTGATGATTGGATGAGAGATAGGAAATACACACCGGGAATCACCTCTGTGGCTCTGCTGGACAGGGGCATGTGAAATTAGATTACATGTGTGTCAAAGGCCAGGGTAGCATATGGCTAGGCTTCTATAGGCCCTAGGGCCAATAGCCTATTACCTACCTATGAACCGATACATACCCACATCTACTTGTTGCAATAATTGCTATGTGAGGTTGACTGAGTGTGATGGTGAATGTATTGGTGAATGTGTTGAGGTTCTGTAAATGTGTGATAGCTTAGTGGGAAACTGTTTCCGTCATGCTATTTTGTGTCCTAGCTCTGATCCCAGCAAAAGATGTGTATGCTATTGCTAGGCAGAAAAAGCAGTATGGCATACGGTCTGACGTAGTCCCTTGGTGTGGACTGGGGTGTGCCATTGTAGGCTAAAGCAGTACATGTATGCTTATTGATTGGTATTGCTGGTGAATCCAAATCCCGTATGAACTGTAGTACTACCTGAAGCTGTATGCCTAAACAGCACAGTATGGTGTATGTCCACATTGCTTGGAAACACTGTTATGTGTGTTCCCTGTAGTCCTCACAGATTACATACCTCGTCACAGATTACATACCTCAGGCATAATGTTTTGTAAGTACAGACACACAGTACTGTATGGTACACAGGTAAAGCTCATCTGGGTTGCCATACCTTTGTGTCTTGGTTGTATGTGTGATGTGGGTGTGGGTATGCCTGTAACATGCCCTCGGTCATATGTGTGTTACAGGATATAAGTGCGTATCTAGCAACATGTATAGTCTAGTTCAGTAGTATGCCACCTATACTAACAAATGTGCACATATGTTAGGCAGGGGTTTGCCACCAACAACTAGTGTGGGATACTGGTAATACTGTAACTGGACTTTGCAATCATTGCAATGGATGACATATTTCTTTATGCATTAGCTTGATATATACCTCCTGTAGCTAGGTGGTGCATTGTGTCGCATACAGTGTGACATGTACTGTTGTATAGTCTTACATACTGGTTCCCCTTTGTTGCTGTGCAGAACATGGTTTGATATATAGAGCATGCCAGGTACTGTCAGGCAGTTGTGTTATGAGCACTGATATGTGGTATTGAAAGTGTGTATCCCCTGACAGCCAATGTGTTGCTATATATGGCAGTTCAGTGATATCTGTACTTTAGAATGTTGTGTGCCACATGACTTGCTCACACATATTGTTTCATTGTCTTCCAGGGTCATGACTCACCATTGCAATCCGACATATAGCCCAGCCGAGGATGAGCAGATCATGACCAGCCTGGTTCAGCACTATGCCCTGCTGTTCTCAAGAACCAGCCAGGACCAGCATGAGCGGACTGCACTGTGGCAAGATGCTGTCCATCAGGTAAATGACGTAGGCATGCATAACCAGACATATGAGCAGGTATGCCATCACTGCAGTGATTTACTTAGACATGTCCGGCAGCGTGTGTCTAATGTCCATAGACAACAGCTTGCCAAAGGTGGTGGGGTAGCCATCCATCCCCCCCTCACCAGAGTGGAGGAGCTGCTCCTCAGCCTGGTGGCTCCTGGCCAACAACAACAGCAAACATGTATCATCATGGAGGCCGGAGCCACCCAGCGAGTTGAAACGGAGCGTGCAGGTAACATGGCATATCTGTAGACTACTGTTACCTCTATTGGTAGATCATGCATATGTGAGATGTGTACTGTGTAGTTAGAAGATGTGAAGCCTGGTGTTGTGCAATACTGATAATTTGTAGCATAATCTGTAGGCCTGTGACTGTCACCATTGTACTACTGTAAGATTGCAGACCCACAGTAGCAATGCCACAGTTGTTGCCACTGACAAACTGTCTCCTATCCTTGTAGGTCCCTCTGGTGTGACAGCAAGGCAGCAGACCCATGCTGGTGAATGTGTTCTACATTTAATATTGCATGATATATGTGCATGTCATAGGTGAGGTGTAGGACATGTACATGTAACACACCTACGCATAATGCATGCTGTGCATGTTTGCTGTGAGACTATGCACATCCCAGTAACGTGTGTAGCTGCCTCAAACACATGCAATACACAGAGGATCCCACACAATTGCGGCAAAACTGTAGTGGACATTGGATAGTCAGAGTCAATACACATGCACACATCATACACAACATTGCCATACGCAGTACACATTAATATGCTACACATGGCGAATTCAGACACACGCTGTAAGGTCACACTCCAGTATCCCAAATGTCATCCACACAGCACACAAAATATACCTGAGGGGTAGGGGCCTATCATTGGTCTGTGCAACACTCTGCAACACATAAAACATTCATGTTAGGAAATGCTCCCTATTGGGCACCTTACAAACCCATGTAACAACTGGTTGTGAAATGGTGAATGTAGTCATGGTACTGCAGTTCAGGTACAGCATGCTAGGTGCCAGTCTGGCACACATTAGTACCCTTGAGTGACCACATGATGCTGCATGATTATGGCTCATGGTACTACACCCCATCCAGTTACAGTAACCACAGTACTACACATAGCATTCATTGCTATGTCCCTCATTGTTGTGTGTGTGCAAACATATGCACCTATACACAATATGCATAGCAATCACCATTTCTACAAAGTGACACATATATGTCTTGTAATGCTATGGAGTGTATAGATCACATGACACACATTGGGTATGTGTGATGTTTAATGTTGCAGTTGTGTTGTAGCATGCCATGTCATGGCTGGCACTGGCATGTACACAATATGTCCTACACTCACCATAACCACTGTACAATGGCTATGTTGAGCAATGATATTCCATCAGGTATACATGCACCACTCATCCTGTGTGTATACATAGCGTGCATGTGCTAAACCTGTGTCCACAATTATCTCCTAAAAACACAGACGCTCTAATCAGAAATGGATATCTATGTGACACACAGATACACATACAGCCATGGCATGTATACCTGTGAGTGATGGTGCACAGGACATTGCAGAGCTTTCAATACTTGCACAGCAATGTTGTGTCAATGTACATATGGCGTTCCAGGGTGAAGCCAATCACTGAACAACAACACACATGCATCAGAGCCATGTATACTGTTATTAGCAAGGGCTGTCTACACCCACACTGCATGCTGTTGAGCAACACACATCCTGCATGCTGACACGTGTGATATGACTGTTTGGCTTGTGATACTGTACCCCACCATCAAACGCTATTGAGTATGTTCTGGATTGTGTGTGTGTGTGTGTGTGTGTGTGTGTGTGTGTGTGTGTGTGTGTGTGTGTGTGTGTGTGTGTGTGTGTCTGTCTGTTTAAGTGAGGAGTGTATTTGTGTGCATGTGTGCATGTGTGCATGTGTTCCGACATCATGTACAGGTCGTAAAGTGTGTTTCCTGTCTTCCTCTCACAGTGCTGAGTTTGGGCTTGTTCACTGCAGCAGGGAACCTGATGTCACTGAGCAAAATAGTGATGATGAGGATAGGTGTGTTGAGGCACAGGCATGTTTGTCAGGGTCTGTCGTTGGGCCACCAATCAACAGAACACAAGTTTCCACCCCATCCATGCACACAGTCATACTGCCAATACACCCATCACCAATGCCCTTAGCTGAGGGACAATGTACAGTCAGTATTGGCCAGGACAGTGTGATATCTATAGCACATGCATCCCGACACAGCAGCCATACCCAGATGTCTGGAAGGGTACCACATAGGCAGATGTCCAGGGGTTCTCGTCGGAGCACTGCTGCTCATCATGCCCCTGGCAGATGTGCCACAGGTCTTACAACCTCACGCATGTTTCAGGCTGTCATGGAGGCACAAGCACGTATGGAACGGTACACTGGACAGGGACTAAGGGCACAGAGGGCACATAACACCGCTGTAATTGACAGTATCCATGACCTAGGAGGTGCCATCCATAATTACACTAAGGTCACTGATTGACATTGGGGTGAGACATTAGATGTCCTCCACAATGTCATGTCCATGTGTCAGGACAGTGTGGGATGGTTGAGATGTCGACGTGGATGTATGCCAGCAACATCAGTAGCTGGCAGTCACCACGGACATCCCTCTAGCCACAGCCACTTCCGTAGTGCCAGTACCAGCCCCAGCAATGTTGGTGGTGGGCTGTCCATAGACCGCCCTAGAAGACCATGTGCACATGGCTCTGGATAGTCCCAGCAGGGACCTGGGTCCAGTGTACATCTGTCCATCTCTGAGGATAGTACCCAGTCTGGCTTAGTACCTGATACTGTCAGTAGCACACCTGCCAGGCACAGGTACCGTGTCCAGAGTTGGTGATCTGTAATGCCTGGCAGGTACAGTCTGTGGCTGTCCCACAAATCCCCATATATGGCAGCCACATGGTGGAACTGTGTGCATGCAGACACACACACACATAAAACAGACACCTAGGGTTAACACATACCTGCACACATTACATCAACATTGGCCCATAGCAGTACTCTTGGACCTCACACACACACACACACACACACACACACACACACACACACACACACACACACACACACACACACACACACACACATACATGTCGACTGTATGGCTCAATGTAGGCCTCTGGCAAACCAACAACACACCCTGTGCATATGATGAAACCTGTGCCACCTTCTGTCATCTGCAACATTGATGCAGGAACAGGCTACCATGGTGCTGATGCACAGGGTGACTTTACAGCAGTATAGCAATGTTAGCATGTTGTCAGCAGTAGAGTGAAGTGATATCCTTGAAGGTGTAGCTGAGCAGGTATGATGCATTAAAGCTATGATTGTCAATGTAGTATTGTTTACACCAGTGTTAGTTCCAATAGTGTGTAGTCCACCCACGTGCCACTTGGCTGATGTGTGTAGTATTGGCAGCATGTTTTATAGAGTGGACAGTACGTGTGGGATGTGTGTAGCACAGATTTGCAGGTGTACATTTGTGAACATGGTGGAGGTGCACTGTTTGCATGTACATGCATAGTGGACACATGGGCAGGGTGACATGCCCTGTGTTACACAGTAACACTCCATAGTTTCTATTGGTGGCCAGTATGCATTGTACTACACACATTTTGGAACTTGAGTACACATGTGTGTATGACATGGTTTGACACTGTGCTGTGGGTGATACTGTTACTGTCATTGTTTTGCATTCTGGTAGTATACATAACCTCAACAGTCTGACCATAAACAATCATTAGATGATGTCTTGACAATTGACACACAGATGTAGGACACACAGTAACATTTGGATCCTTCAGGTACTATACTATGCCAGTAACCAGTGGTATTCACCTGCACCCATTCCTGAGACCACTCCTGTTTGCCATATAGCTCTCTTAGGTACAAGCAATCACAGTAGGGATATGTCCGTCCATGTCAGGAAATGCATACTGTGGCCTATAATGCATTCTGCAGATGACACACACATCCTTCACAAGGGTATCATACAGACAGATACCTGTTGTCAAACCCATGCTGTAAAGCTATAAGCCAACCACAGCATAGTATTCCACCTTTACGAAACATAGTATCCCCACAGTACCACATAGGTAGTAGCCTCCAACATGTTGAACAGGTACCGATGTGTACATGCAGCCAAGTGTTACATCATCTCTACTTTGGTAATCACATTTCCAAAGGTATTTAGAAATCCCTCGCTGGATCACATAAGCAATAAGGGGTCTGCATGCATATCCACAAAGGTTGCTGTACACCTATAATGAATAGCCATCATTGACAGACTTTGCTCGGTTTGAACAGGTCTGTAATATACCTCAGCCATAAACCCTCACTCACACAATTCAATAGAAACCGTAATGAGTGTGTGTGACACAGATGACCTAGGCCAGGGATCTCTGCAGTGTCTGGCCTTGTCACAAGCATACAGATGTGACCTAAGGTCTGAAAAGCAGCAGCACAGTCTGGCAAAGATGACAGATGTGTTCATGGAGAAAGCAGGGTTCCCACCTATGAAATAATTGAGGTCACATGTATGTATATGTATTTGCCACACAGCTACCTGACATGTGCAATACACATACTGTTGTCATACTGATATGTCATACAGTAGTAAAAGCAAAACCCACAACACATTGACCAACAGTGTCACACACATAGAGCACACACACACACTCACCAAGTGCAGGATTCAAACCCCTACCTAACTACTTCATGATACTAAAGGAGTACACATTAACACAACGCGCTATACACATTACTGGGAGGTCTCTTTTCCACAGGTATATTTGTAGGACGGTGACATCATCAGACTTGACAAAGATAAGTATACCACTTTTAAGGTGTCTACTACTCTCCAAAATGGGTGCTCCTCTCCAAGGAGATTACACACACACAGTTGTCAAGTGCAGGATTCAAACCCCTGCCTAACTACTTTATGATACTACAAGAGTATGCATTTACACGACGCACTATACACATTACTCTGAGATCTCCTTTCCACAGGTTTATTTGTAGGATGGTGACATCATCAAACTTGACAAAGATTACTATACCACTTTTAAGGTGTTTTACTACTCTTCAAAAAGGTTGCTCCTCTCCAACGAGATCACACACAAACACTTGTCAAGTGCAGGATTCAAACCCCATATCTAACTACTTTATAATACTACAGGAGTACGCATTTACACTACACGCTATATACATTACTGTGAGTTCTTCTTTCCACAGGTATATTTGTAGGATGGTGACATCATCAGACTAGACCAAGTGGGTTACATTAGGTTGGCTACATAGAAGGACCTTTTAAACATTTTTGTATGTCCTTGTTTTTTCTATTAAATGATAGTCTTTTTGGAAATCTGGTGGACATTCATTTACAGCCGGTTGCATCCTTTACTTTTGGATTATTTACTTGTTTGGTATTGAGGATGCTTTACTTGGCAGGTATCATTCTTGTTTTACATAGAAGGAATGTCTAAACACTTTGGCCATGTGATCATAAAAGGAGAGTTTACTATCTACCTGTGTCCCCAGGGCCATAATGACTTTCTCCGTACATACTGGGTTACCACCTATGTGGTAATTTGTGTGCACTTTGTTTCATCCAAAGGGGATGACTATGCATTCTTTGGCATTCTGCTTGAGGGCATTGTTTTGACACCAGGTATCTGTCTCTGTAAGACCCTTCTGGAGGATGTCTATGTCAGTCGTAGAGTCGATTATCGACCACAGTTAACAGTCATCTGCAAACCTGTTCAGCCAATCTCCTCCTGTGCTTGCCTGTACCTCTGAGCAGTATCCACTCAACAGTTGGGGGTCCCAGGACCAAGACCTGTGTGATGCCATTTGTGACTGGTTTAGAGTCGGACATGGCACCCGCAACCCTGAACATGTGTGTTTGATCTGTGAGCCACTTGGTCACCCATCCTGTGACATAGCTGTTAATGTTCAAGCTGGTAAGCTTGTCCATGATGACAGAGTGGGGAATGGTGTAGAAAGTCCTTAGAGAGGTCCAAATGGGCTGTGTGGACTACTTTCACCTCCATCTATATCCTTGGTAACTGTTTCAAATAAGTCAACTAGGTTTAGGAGGCAGGATCTGCCTTTAACAAGGCCAAGTTGGGTGGAGTCCAGTGTCTGGAGGTCCCCAATGTCTCTGTTTATGGGTTCCATGATAATTTGCTCCATAGCTTTGCAGACCAGGCTGAGTAGACCTATAGGGCAATGGTTTTCAGGTTCTGTTGTGGCATCCCCTTTGTGGAGCTGGATAACTGTTGATGTATGCCATTCTTTGGGTACATAGCCTGTGGTACAATTGAGTCTGGACAGTGAATGTAGGTGAGGGTGTAGTTCCTTTTGGGTCTGGTGTAAGATGCAGCCTGGGACACCATCCAGTCCCACTGATGCTGTGTTATTAGCTTTGGAGAGGGCTGTCGTTACCTGCATGTCCATGAAGTCTGGGGCTCTGCATTCTTCTGGGATGGACACAGGCCCTTTTGTGGGTGATGGGGGGTGTTTGCACTGAACCTGTCCCCCAAGATGTGGGCAATGTAAGTTGGTTCAGTGTATTTCTTGCCATTTTTCAGTAGCTTACAGCATATTTGGAAGTTGCCACCTACATGTTTGGTATAGCTAACGAAGGCTTTGTGGTTGTTAGTCTTACATTCCTTGCCAATTTGTCTTTAGAAACTGGCCTTGGATTATTTTATGAGCAATCATTGTTTCTTCCTAATAATGATCAGTGATGCCTTTCCTTTTGTGAAGTTTGCTCTATCATGTGTTCATTTCCTCCTGCTGTTGTCTAGCTTATTTATGGGCGAAGACCACCAGATTGGTTTCTTATTTTTGGAGGAGTGCATCTTGGTTTTATTTGGGATATCTCGATCAATGCATCCCTGTAGATGCTCAGAGGATGCACTTGTAAATGATTCGGCAGATTGTATGGCATTAGCCTATAGCAAGGGTGCTTTTGAACTTTCCACTTTGGTCTTGGGAAGTGTGCAGTTTGCTTTTGAAAATGTCTTCACAGTGGTTTCATTGACTGGGGGGTGGGATGTGGATTTCCAGTGTGATTACTTTATGATCTGATATTACCAATGAGGGGTTTATCTCTGTTGTGGTACACTGGTACCCCATGTTGGTGATGATCAGGTCCAGTATGTTGTCACCTCTAGTGGGCATGGTGACCAGTTGTTCCAGAGTGTTAGAGGTTTTAAACTCTAGGAAACATTGGGCAAAGGACGTTTTACACAAGTAATTCTCCCACTCAGTGTTTGGCTAGTTGTAATCTCCTCATATAATGGTGTTTGATAGGACCTTTGTATTTTCCACTGTTCTCAGGAATACTGAGTGAGGTTCCTGAGACAATGTATGTGATCTGTAGCAGGCTACAATCTGATAAGCAGCTTTGCCCAAGTTCAGTTGCTCTTGCATGGTCTCTGAGGCCTCATGCTGTGCCACTAACCTGAAAGTGTGGGTATTCATAAGGTAAATGGATACACCCCTTCCTTTGGTATTTCACTCATGGTTTTGGGTCCGAAGATCAGAGGGAATGTGAGTGTTTTACGTGGAGCATGTCCAACAGCTGTGTGTTTGACATAGGTTTGTATGTTAGACAGAGGACACCTCTGAGTAGGCGATATGCAAGGGAGTACGGCTGGAGCATTTTGAGATGGTCTGTGTATGGCATGTATTTCAGGCTGCTAATGCTCTTTGTGAGGTATTGCTGCAGGCTTTCCAGTTGTTGTAGTTGTCTTGTGAGGTACATAGCAAAAGGGGCGTTGTACTCTATTATGGGTCTAGTGGGTGATGTGTAGAGGGGAACAATGTCCTCTTCTGTTCTGCATGAGACACCTTTTGTGATGAGGTGTGCCACATACGAGGATTTCCTGACTACTGTGGGGATGTGATTATCACAGTTGTGTCCACTGTCCACCTGTGACCCGAGGTCTATTGTCACACTTTCAGTGTACGTATACTACTGCCTATGTTGTAGTTCATAGCTACAGAGTTTTTAACAAAGGGGATGACAATGCACTATTTGGCATCAAGCTTGAGCCCATGGCTTTGACAACAGCCATCTGTCTTAGTGAGGCCCTTTTGTAGGATGTCCACATCTTTAGTGTTTACAATTATAGCTCCTAGTTTGCAGTCATCTGGAAACTTCAGTAGTCACAGACCTTCCATGTTAAAGTTTACTTCAGGGAAGTAGTTACTAAACAGGACAAGACCCAGGACTGGACCCTGTGGTACTGCACTCGTCACTGGTCCATAGTCATACTTGGAGTCTGCTACTTTCACAGTGTGTGTTCTGTCAGTAAGCCTGTTGGCAACCCATCTTGTGACATAGCAATTTATACCTCATTTAGTGGGTTTATCTGTATTTACAGAGTATGGGGTGGTGTTGTAAGCCATGGCAGGATCTACATAGGCTGTGCAAACCACCTTACCCTTGTCTATGGTTCTGGTGACTGCTTCAATGTCATCTATCAGGTTTAGGAGACATGATCTGCATTTTGCAAACCTAACATGGTTGTGGTCCAGAGTTTGGGGATTACAAATGTATTTTTTTATAAGTTGTATGATTATACATTCCATGGCCTTGAAGGGCAGGCTCATCAGGCTAATGGTGCACTAGTTCTTGGGGTCCATGGTGTCTCCATCCTTGTGTAGTGGGATAACCGTTGCTGTGCACCATTCATCTGGCACAAAGCCTGAGGTGTGGCTATGACTGAACATGGTACTTCGGTGTGGTGCCTGTTCGTTCTGTGGTTTGTGTAGAACACAGCCTGGGAAGTTATCTGGTCCCTTGGCTGCTGTGATACTGGCTTTGGAGAGTGTTTTTTACCTGTGCAGCCATGATGACAGCAACTTTGCAGTCTTCCATTATAGTGATGTCCTCTTTCATGGGTGAGAGGGGGGTAAAGTTAACACTGATCCTATCTGCCAGGATGTTGGCAATATCAGTTGGGCCTGTATATTTAGTGCCATTGAGCTGTAACTCAGAAAAGATTTGAGTGTTGCCATGACATGGACCTGTCTGTTGTGCAGAGATCTCCTGAGTAGACAGTATGCTACAGAGTACAGATTGGGTTAAATTCAGTCTTGTTGCATGGGGCAACTGTTTGAGGCCAGTAATCCTCTTGTTGAGGTACTTCAGTGGTCTTTCCAGCTGCTGATGGTGCCTAATCAGATTCATCTCAAGTGTGTTGTGGTAGTCTCTGACGGGTCTGATGACTGATGAGGAGAGGGAACCTCCTTTGACCTACATGCACAGACCTCGGCAGGTTGTATGAACACATAGCATGATTTTCTGACCACTTTGTGAATGTGTTTCTGGAAGTAGAGATGACTAACCACATTTGTCCATAGATCCCTTATTATCATCTCCATATTTAGCCAAGTATGTGAGCATGCCCAGTATGACCTTTCAGTATGTTGTTGCCTGACATTTGCTTCGTTTATTTAAGTGTGTGAGCATGCCCAGTATGACCTTTCAGTGTGATGCTGAATGAAATCCACTACATTTGTTGAAGTGTGTGAGCACACCCACTATAGACATTTATACTGCATGTGTGTGGAAAATCAAGTTGTATTTTTACAGAAGGGCTCACCTTTGTATCATAAATCAACAGGGATCATGCTGTGCCTGCAGGGCTTCCATGAGACACTTTGCATAGACTTATCAACATTTCAACATACAGGGGGGACAGCTATTCTTTGTACATTTCTACCCGGGGGTACACCTGATTGTTACTGTGGATGTACATAGGTTGAGGGGTTCCCCTGACACTTATACACATTTGCTAGGCCTGCACTGTTATGTAAGGTACTCCATTTCAGTCTGTACTGTTGCCTATATGTACTACAGATCTTGGCATCCACTGTCACGTATATTAGATTGCAACTTCATAGCCTACCCAACCCACATCACACCACCTGGCCTGCTGTTCTCTGTCTGCATAGGCCTGTGGGGGAGGTTACCCATATGCCTCTTTAGGGGCATGCTACAGCATTTCTTTGTGTTTGCATTAGTATACAATTGTCCTGCGGTGTCTGTGCCAGTGAAATTCTGTCATGGCTTAGTGGTTCAGTACTGTGACTATAGTGCACAGTATCCTGGGTTCGAGCCCTGTCACTGCTTTTTATTTTCATGCTGGGCAGACCAGACTGCTTAAGGAGCAGTAAAGCAGATATGAGCATGTTTACCTGACTTTGCTCTACTTTGCCCGACCTTGCCCAACATTGCTCAACATTGCCCGAAGTTGCGCTAGTTGGCACAGGAAATTTTGTTTACATATACTAATTAGTGCTAAAGGCTGCCTAGCACTGCTTTATATTGCTTAAAACATGGCAATCATGCCTCACATGGTGCTGCAGGGCTGCCTATGTCGGATGCACTTAGTGCACTCCCTATACATGTGTGTCAACAGGTAGTGTCATCAGGCATCGCCTTTTATTTTATGTGCAAGTCAGAGAGAGGTACCATTTCCAGGGTTCCTAATGAGCCAGTGTATGTGCTATGCATTGCCTCTTTGCCAAGGCCAAGGCATACTGGGCACGCCTCCTTCTGCCTACTGGGGCATGCTCAGGTTGTTCCTTCTCCGAGTCACGCTGTGCCTGTGCAGGCCTTGGCAATGGTGGGGGGCTGTTTGGCCCTGCCCCATACTGTTCCTGCTGCAGCTGTTTTTACAGGATAATATTGTGTAGCATGGCACATACCTTGACAATCTGGGTACATGTAGTTGGTGAGTACTGCAAGGCTCCACCAGATGTGTCCAGGCACCGAAACCATGACTTGAGCATCCCAAACACACGCTCAATTACATTTCATGTTTGTGCGTGTGCCTCATTATGGAGTTCTTGTTCAGGTGTGTGTGCATTTTTGATGGGTGTCATCAGCCACGGCTCCAGTGTGTTTCCAGCATCCCCCACTAGGTGACCATCAGGGATGTCCCCATTGGCAAATGTCTGGTACAGCTGCGTCAGATGCCAGATATGGGAATCGTGGTAGCTTCCAGGGCAGCCAGCACACACATTCAGTATTATGCCCTGGGCATCGCACACAACCTAGCAGTTGATGGAGTGGAAGCCCTTGCGGTTGATGTAGGCCCTACCCCGCTCACCGGCTGGTGCTTTGATGTGTATGTGCATGCAGTCAATTGCACCCACTACCTCAGGGTATTTCACTATTTGCTGGAAGAGATGCATATTGTTGGCCAATACCTCATGGGAATTGGGGAGATATACATGATCACCGACATGTGCTGACATGGCATTCAGGAACTGGTGCAGTACCCTGGATGCTGATGCCTGTAAAATCCCCATCATATCACCAGTTGGTCTCTGGAAGGTACCTGTTGCTAGTATTCTTAGGCCAACACATAGCTTGGTTTCCACTGGAATGGGTTCCCCTCTGTTGGTTCTGTGTGTGAGGTGGGGCCTGCACAGCTCAACAATTTGCTACAGGAGGTCTCTGTCTACTCTATAGCACTCCACTATCTCCAGCTCATCTAGCCCCTGGTAGGTTACCCTCGGTCTGTACACTCTTCTCCGTCTCCTCACTGTGGGTTGCTCAGCAGCATTCGCAATGGCACCACCCTCAGCATCTTGCACATGTTGCCTTATAATAGCAATGGCAGCCCCTAACATTTTTTTGTCTTAGTTAAGCTTTTTAAGTTTTCACTTCTCTTTATATACTGCAGTGTTGCAGTGTTTCTGAAAAAAACATGGGGGAATGTTGTTTGCAGAGTTTTAAGTGCTGGGCTGGGCTAGTGTACTGCCTGTGTAATTGGCTGATTCTGATTGATTTCACCTGGCAGCTCTGCTAGTTCTCCTTGGTTAACTTCCTACTACTTCTTTTCCTTCCTTTTCCCTTTCTGTTTCCACAGGGGGCAGCACCGCGCAAACAAGTGCAAACACGTGCACACTCGTGCACACAGGCTTACACAGGCTTACACAGGCTTAGACGGGTGCACATGTGTGCACACAGGCTTAGACAGCCTTACACTGGCTTACACGGGTGCACACACATGCACACAGGCTTAGACGGGTTTACACGCGAGCACACACGTGCACACAGTGTAAGCATCTTTGCAAGAAACTTTAGTGATATCCACGGCGTACACCTTCGGTTTCTGGGTTTCAGTTAAGACAACTGTAGACATGCCTCTTCCAGTCCTGAGTAACTCACAGCAAACACATGCCACTCTGCTCCAATAAGCTTACAGTCTTTGATACATACCCCTTCATGATCTCACCTATCGTCTACTCTACTACTCCCCTAATCCTACACTTACACTCTAGGGACATGGTTCACATGGCAGGGAAAATTGGGATTCACTATCCTTATCCTCATTTGCATAGGATTGCCTACTAATGCTTGGTTACATCTCTCAAACTGAGCTTCCCCCCTTAGCAACCACTACTCAGTAGCCATGTTGTCTTCAGCCTGCCATTCACCTGCATGGCAGAGGAATATTTTTAATAAAATGCTTATTTTTTACTTTTTTGTTTTTATTTTCTGGTTTTTATAGCACTGCACGGTTGCGCGGCGCTGCACTACGCTTAAACATCAGAGATTGGGGGGAAAAATATTTTTAATATTTTGCAACAGATAACAATGCCAATGACCTTATGTTTGGCCATTGGCATGGTTCCTCAACTGGATGCATCTTTTATTTGGAGCTGTCATAGCTCCGTTTTGCTATTTGCAGAATGGTACTCCATTACCAATGGAGTACATTTCTGCAAATAACTCTACTCTTACTCGGACAGGTTAGTGTTTCCTGGATCGCAAATTTACCTCCTTTGCATAGCTTTCAGCAGCAAATGAGGTAATTTGCATAACATAACACTGTCCGTGCAAGAGTAGCTTTAGGAGCTCTCATGCACACCCCTGCCAGCTGTTGCTGGATCGCTCGGCAGACATATTAAATGTCTGGAGTCTTACTCTACTCTTAGATTCTGTGCAAGCCTTCATGAATCTGGCCCAAAAACATTTCTAAAAAATGTTTACAAAAAAATATTTTCTTTAAAAATATTGTATTGTGAAGCATATATTTGTATACATCTGTACAAAATATGTTTTAAAGCATGTTTGTATGTATCCAAGCAGTATAAAAAATGTTAATGAAAATAAAAAGAAAAGATATTTTTACTACCGATTTAAACTTCTTAGTTTTAAAATACACATAATGGAACTTAGTTCATTTATCCCTGGGTAATGGCAAGTGTCCAGCCTCAATTGCCACATAAGTTCATTTTTCTCTAAAATCAATGAATCTGGCCCCCTCTCCCCTCATTCCTAACTTGATTTATTGCCCGAAATGAAAACTGGTGTTGTGGGTACTCCATGATGTGTCTTGCAAGTGCATTCTCCGCTTTGTGTCTCCCCATGGCATACACATGTTCGTATACCCGTTCGCGGAGTTTTCTGTCAGTTTTTCCAATATATAATGCTGGGCAGCATGTGCACTTTGCTAGGTATACTACCTGCTTGCTTTGACAGTCAAGTTTATCCCTTGTTTTGTATCTCTTGCCCCTAATCTCAAATGTTTCCATATGGTTACATAATTCTTATTGGAAAACACAAGTGTATTCAACATTAACAAAGAAGAAAAAGATATGATGGAATCTTCACAAAATTTTCCAATAAGAATTATGGAACCAGACAAGGGGGGTGGCCTAGTAGTGATGACCTATGAAGATTATAATAACAGGATGATGGATCTAGTTAACACTGACACTTATGTGGAAGTATCCAAGAATGAATTAAATATTGGATACTCTAGGATTAGGTCTTACATCAATGCCATGTTTATAGAAGCTAGGATAGACATTGACCTGTACAATTATCTTACCATGCCAGCAGTCAGGGTACCTATCCTGTTTGGAATACCAAAAGTCCATAAAAACTTGTATAACGCACCTATGCGACCACTAGTTGACGCAAGAAACAGCATCACATATGCATGTGCAAAAGCTGTTGATAATATTTTGAATAAATACGTCAAAAGTGAAAGGCAGATTTCGAAAGATTCATGGTCGTTTATAGAGGAAATTAATAGGACAACATTTATTGAGGGATTTAATTTCCTCACTATAGATGTCAAGGACCTTTATTCCTCCATTCCGCACGTGGAAGCAATTGAATGGGTGGCCTCTATAATGAGACAAAAAGAAGCACCATGTCAAGAGATTAATTTGATTGAGGAACTCTTGGACATAATCCTGTCATGCAACTATGTAACATTTAACAACAAGTACTACCTTCAAAAAATTGGTGTGGCCATGGGCTCCGCTTGTGGGGCCAGCGTGGCCAATTTGGTAATGGCGTTTTGGGAGAGGGAGTACGTTATGTCTAACTCATACATCCAAGAGAAAATTTAATTGTACACACGTTTCTTGGATGACATATTTATTTTGGTTAAGGGGGACATACAAGTTGCACAAGAGATGGTTGAATTTTTCAACTCTACATCAGAATTCCTCAAATTTACATCATGTTTTGCACAAGACAGAATAGCATACTTGGATGTAGATCTAATTAAAGACATGAGCAATGCATGCTTCATAGCAAAAATATTTCGTAAGGATACATACTCTAACTCTTTCAGGTGCAGGGGTTTGCTTCCCAACAAAAAAAAATGTTTCAGTGTTCGCTGAAGGCAGTTTCGGTGAATTAATTGTGTTTATTTGAGTTTGTCAAAACCACCATTGATGGATTGACATAAACCCTATATAACACAGAAAATGATACATTTTATTAGATTCAGTAACTGGTCTAACCCTACAAAATGAGGCATGCTATTACTAAAAGTACCTGGGTATAATCTTATAAAATTATAGCTTATTAGAGTCAGAACCTGGGTGCAACCCTATAAATGATATGTTATAATAGTGAGTACCAGAGCAAAACCCTGTAAAATGAAACATTTTATTAGAATAAGTACCAGGGTCTAACACAGTAAAATGATACATGCTGTTAGTGTAAGTACCTGGGTATAACCATATAAAATGAAACATTTTATTAGAATAAGTACCTGGGTCTAACATAGTAAAATGATACATGGTGTTCTTGTAAGTCCCTGGGAACAATCATGTGAAATGAAACATTTTATTAGAATAAGTACCTGGGTCTAACATAGTAAAATGATACATGCTGTTAGTGTAAGTACCTGGGTATAACCCTATAAAATGAAACATTTTATTAAATTAAGTACCTGGGTGTAACATATTTAAATGATAGCAGTTCTTAGAATTAGTACCTGGCTATAACCCTGTAAAATATGTTAGAAAAAGGATCTCAGTATAACCTTATAAAATGACACATGCTACAGTAGGCACCTGGGTATAACACTGTAAAATGATACATGCTATTAGTGTAGGTACCTGGATATAACTCTGTAAAATTATACCTGATATTATTGTAAGCACCTGGGTATAACTCTGTAAAATAATACATGCTATTAATGTAAGCACCTGGGTATAACTCTGTAAAATGATACCTGCTATTAGTCTACATACGTGGGTATAAGTCTATAAAATAATACATGCCATTAGTGTAAGCACCTGGGTATAACTCTGTAAAATGATACATGCTATTAGTGTAGGTACCTGGGTATAAGTCTGTAAAATTATACCTGATATTATTGTAAGCACCTGGGTATAACTCTGTAAAATAATACATGCTATTAATGTAAGCACCTGGGTATAACTCTGTAAAATGATACCTGCTATTAGTCTACATACGTGGGTATAAGTCTATAAAATAATACATGCCATTAGTGTAAGCACCTGGGTATAACTCTGTAAAATGATACATGCCATTAGTGTAAGCACCTGGTTATAACTTTCTAAAATGATACCTGCTGTTAGTGTAAGCAACTGGTTATAATTCTGTAAAATGATAGATTCTATTATAGGCTCATAGGTTAATAGGTAGGTACTAGGCTATCGGCCCAAGGGCCTACGTAAGCCTAGCCAACAAGGTTCCATGTCTTACGCCACCCAAGAAAGTTATTTTCCTGTGCCACTGTCGAGCAGAGACACAGAAGTGATCCCCGGGGTGTATTTCCTATTTCCCACCCACTCATCTTTCTTGAAGAGTGCTAATGAAGAACTTTGCTTGACATAGATGGGTAGCTTGTTCCAGAGTATAGGAAGTCTCTGGGACAGGAATCTATCCCTCCAGCATGTCCTGTTTATTGTGGTGACAAGGTTTAGGTCCCTAGAGCATGTAGCTAGGAGGGATTGGGATTTCTTTAGCTGTAGCATGTCCAACAGCTTTGGGTTTGACATAGATTTATATGTTAGGCAGAGATCACCTCGGAGTAGGCGATATGCTACAGAGTAAAGCTGGAGTTTTTTGAGGCGGTCAGTGTAGGGCATTTGTTTGAGGCCAGTAATCCTCTTTGTGAGGTACTTCTGTGGCCTTTCCAGCTGCTGCAGATGTCTTGTGAGGTACATTCCAAAAGGGGTGTTTTACTCTATAATGGGTCTAATGAGTGTCGAGTAGAGGGGAACAATGACCTCTTTTTTCCTGGATGAGAACCCTTTTATGATGAGGTGTTCCATGTAGAAGGACTTTCTGTTTACTGTGGCGATGTGACTATCAAAGGAGAGACTACTGTCCGCCTGGGTCCCAAGGTCTCTTATCACACATTCTATGTTAAGTAGATTGCTGCCTGTGTAGTAGTTCATGGGTACAGAGTTTTTACCAAAAGGGATGACACTGCACTTTTTGGCATTGAGCTTGAGGCCATGGCTCTGACACCAGCCATCTGACTCAGTGAGGCCCTTCTGTAGGATGTCCACATCATTTGGGGACTTGACAATGGCTCCTAGTTTTCAGTCATCTGCAAACTTCATTAGCCAGAGGCCTTCTGTGTTAGCCTGTACCTCAGAGAAGTAGATACCAAACAGGAGAGGTCCCAGAACGGAACCCTGTGGTACTCCACTTGTCACTGCTTTGAGGTCAGATTTGGAGTCTGCAACTTTTACAGTGTGGGATCTGTCAGTGAGCCAGTTGGCAACCCATCTTGTGATGTAGGGATTTATACCCAGTTTAGTGAGTTTAGCTATAATTCCAGAATGGGGGATGGTGCCAGAAGCCTTGGCAAGGTCAAGATAGGCTGTGTGAACCACCTTACCCTTATCCACAGCTTTGGTGACTTCCTCAAAGAAGTTGATCAGTTTGGAGGCTACCAATTTCTTTGTTTATGAGTTCCATGATGATACGTTCCATGGCCTTGCATACCAGGCTCATCAGGCTAATAGGTCAATAGTTCCCAGGGTCAGTGGTGGCTCCCCCTTTGTGGAGTGGGATAACTGTTGCTGCGCGCCATTCAGTGGGCACAAAGCCTGATGCGAGGCTATTAATGAACATGGTGCTTAAGTGGGGAGCCAGTTCATTCTGAAGTTTGTGTGAAATGTAGCCTGGGATGTTGTCCGGTCCTATGGATGCTGTGTTTTTGGCTTTGGAGAGTGCAGCTTTTACCTGCGTAGTTGTGATTACAAGGACTCTGCATTCTTCCTATATAGATATGGGCCCTTTAGGGGGTGAGGGGGGGGGTTAAACTTAGCACTGAACCTATCTGCCAGGATGATGGCAATATCAGTTGGTTCTGTCATTTTCTTGCCTTTGTGCTGTAACCCAGTGCAGATCTGGGTGTTGCCATCTAGATTCTTGACATAGCTAAAGAATGCTTTGTGGTTATCCTTGGATTTAGTGGTGATTTTGTTTTCGTAGCTAGCTTTGGAGGATCTTATAAGGGATCTCAGCTTCTTACTGATGCTGACCAGGGAGCTCCTCCACTCATGGGATTTTACTTTCATTTGCAACAGTTTCTTCCTTCTCTAGTACAGTTTGTTTATGGAGGGGACCACCAGATTGGCTTCCTTTTTTTGGAGGATAGCATCTTGGTTCTGTTTGGGATAGCACAATCCATGCACTCGTGTAAGAGCTTATAGAGTGCATTTGTGTAGGATTCAGCAGTTGTAACTGTATTGTCCATCTGCATGGGTGTCATGAAGTTCACCACATCTGTCTTAAGAAGCATGAAGTTGGCTTTGGAGAAATTTTTTACAGTGGTTTCCTTAATGGGGGGTGGGGGCGGAATGTGGATATCAAGGGTGATAAGCTTATGGTTGGATCGGACCAACGAGGAGTTAACTTCAGGTGTGGAACACCGGTCACTCATGCTGGTAATGACTAGGTCTAGGATATTGTTGCCCCTGGTGGGGGTGTGGATAAGTTGATCTAGGGCATTGTTTATGAATTCCAGAAAGCGTTGAGCTAAGGAGTTGGTACACAAGTAGATTTCCCAGGTAATGGTGGGGTAGTTGAAGTCGCCCATTATTAGGGTGTTTGGTTGAACCCTAATATTTTCCAGTACATCAAGAAAAGAGGAGTGGGAATCCTGGGGCATGGTGGGGGATCTGTAGCAGGCTACAATTTGGATTGCAGTTTTGCCCGGAGTTAGTTGCACTTGGATAACCTCAGATGCATTATGCTGAGCAACTAGCCTGGAGGTGTGGATATCCTTAATGAATACAGACACACCTCTGCCTTTGGTGTTTCGGTCCAGGTTACATAGCCAAAAAGTGTGGTATGAGTTATAGCCTGGTAGTGTAGGGGTACTCTCTGGAGCCTTGATCCAGGTCTCAGTCACTGGTCATTAGTCATTAGTGTAAGTACTGGGTATAACTCTGCAAAAAGGTCCATGTTAGAGTAAGCAACTGGGTAAAACTCTGTAAAATGATACCTGCTATTAATGTAAATACTTGGGTATTACTCTGTAAAATCATACCTGCTATTAGTGTGAGCACCTGGGTATAAAACTGTGAAATGATACATACTATTAGTGTAAGTAACTGGGTAAAACTTTGTTAAATCATACCTGCTGTTAGTGTAAGTACCTGGGTATAACTCAGTAAAATAATACATGCTATTAGTGTAAGTATCTGGGTATAACTCCGTAAAATAATGCCTGCTATTAGTGTAAGCACCTGGTGCTCCGGTTTCCTCCCACATCCCAAAGATATGCTGCAGGTGGATTGGACACTCTAAATTGGCCCTAGGTGTGAGTGTGTGCATGTGTGTGCCTTCTGTGGAAGGTTTGGCACCGGGCTGGCAACTCGACACTGTAAAATTCCACTGCCAATGATGAGCGGACAGATGATCCGCTGTGGCGACCCCTAACTGGGAAAAGCCGAAAGAAGAAGAAAAAGAAGTGTAAGTACCTGGGTATAACTCTGTAAAATAGTACATGATATTAGTGTAAGTACCTGGGTATAACTCTGTAAAATGATACATGATATTAGTGTAAGTACCTGGGTATAACTCTGTAAAATAGTACATGATATTAGTGTAAGTACCTGGGTATAACTATGTAAAATAGTACATGATATTAGTGTAAGTACCTGGGTATAACTCTGTAAAATAGTACATGATATTAGTGTAAGTACCTGGGTATAACTATGTAAAATAGTACATGATATTAGTGTAAGTACCTGGATATAACTCTGTAAAATAGTACATGATATTAGTGTAAGTACCTGGGTATAACTATGTAAAATAGTACATGATATTAGTGTAAGTACCTGGGTATAACTCTGTAAAATAGTACATGATATTAGTGTAAGTACCTGGGTATAACTCTGTAAAATAATACATGATATTAGTGTAAGTACCTGGGTATAACCATGTAAAATAGTACATGATATTAGTGTAAGTACCTGGGTATAACTATGTAAAATAGTACATGATATTAGTGTAAGTACCTGGGTATAACTCTGTAAAATAGTACATGATATTAGTGTAAGTACCTGGGTATAACTATGTAAAATAGTACATGATATTAGTGTAAGTACCTGGGTATAACTCTGTAAAATAGTACATGATATTAGTGTAAGTACCTGGGTATAACTCTGTAAAATAGTACATGATATTAGTGTAAGTACCTGGGTATAACTATGTAAAATAGTACATGATATTAGTGTAAGTACCTGGGTATAACTCTGTAAAATAGTACATGATATTAGTGTAAGTACCTGGGTATAACTCTGTAAAATAGTACATGATATTAGTGTAAGTACCTGGGTATAACTCTGTAAAATAGTACATGATATTAGTGTAAGTACCTGGGTATAACTATGTAAAATAGTACATGATATTAGTGTAAGTACCTGGATATAACTCTGTAAAATAGTACATGATATTAGTGTAAGTACCTGGGTATAACTATGTAAAATAGTACATGATATTAGTGTAAGTACCTGGGTATAACTATGTAAAATAGCACATGATATTAGTGTAAGTACCTGGGTATAACTCTGTAAAATAGTACATGATATTAGTGTAAGTACCTGGGTATAACTATGTAAAATAGTACATGATATTAGTGTAAGTACCTGGATATAACTCTGTAAAATAGTACATGATATTAGTGTAACTACCTGGATATAACTCTGTAAAATAGTACATGATATTAGTGTAAGTACCTGGGTATAACTCTGTAAAATAGTACATGATATTAGTGTAAGTACCTGGGTATAACTCTGTAAAATAGTACATGATATTAGTGTAAGTACCTGGGTATAACTATGTAAAATAGTACATGATATTAGTGTAAGTACCTGGATATAACTCTGTAAAAATAGTACATGATATTAGTGTAAGTACCTGGGTATAACTCTGTAAAATAGTACATGATATTAGTGTAAAGTACCTGGGTATAACTATGTAAAATAGCACATGATATTAGTGTAAGTACCTGGGTATAACTATGTAAAATAGTACATGATATTAGTGTAAGTACCTGGATATAACTCTGTAAAATAGTACATGATATTAGTGTAAGTACCTGGGTATAACTCTGTAAAATAATACATGGCATTATTGTAACCACCTGGGTATAACCCTGTAAGATGATACATGCTATTAGCGTAAGTACCTGGGTATAACTCTATAAAATGATACCTGCTGTTAATGTAAGTCCCTGAGTATAATTCCGTAATATAATACAATACATGCTATTAGTTTAAGTACCTGGGTATAACTCTGTAAAATAATGTATGCCATTAGTGTAAGCACATGGGTAAATCTCCGTAAAATAATACCTGCTGTTAGTGTAAGTACCTGGGTAGTACTCTGTAAAAAGATACATGTTAGACTAAGTACATGGGTATAACTCTGTAAAATGATACATGCTATTAGTGTAAGTACCTGGCTATAACTTTGTAAAATGATGCCTACTATTATTGTAAACACCTGGGTATATCTCTGTAAAATAATACATACCATTTGTGTAAGTACCCAGGTTTAACTCTATAAAATGATACGTGGTATTAGTGTAAGCACTTGGGTATAACTCAGTAAAATAATACCCCCTATTAGTGTAAGTACTTGGGTATAACTCTGTAAAATAGTACATGATATTAGTGTAAGTACCTGGGTATAACTATGTAAAATAGTACATGATATTAGTGTAAGTACCTGGGTATAACTCTGTAAAATAGTACATGATATTAGTGTAAAAACCTGGGTATAACTCTGTAAAATAGTACATGATATTAGTGTAAGTACCTGGGTATAACTATGTAAAATAGTACATGATATTCGTGTAAGTAGCTGGGTATAACCATGTAAAATAGTACATGATATTAGTGTAAGTACCTGGGTATAACCCCGTAAAATAGTACATGATATTAGTGTAAGTGCCTGGGTGTAACTACGTTAAATGATACCTGCTGTTAATTTAGGCATCTGGTATAACTCTGTAAAATAATAGACGTTAGAGTATGCACCTGGGTATAACTCTGTAAATTGATAAATGCTATTAGTGTAAGCACCTGGGTATAACTCCGTAAAATAATACCTGCTATTAGTGTAAGTACCTGGGTATAACTCTGTAAACTAATACATGCTATTAGTGTATGCACCTGGGTATAACTCTAAAATGATACCTGCTGTTAGTGTTAGTACCTGGGCATAATTCTGTAAAAATATTCATGCCATTAGTGTAAGTACCTGGGTATAACTCTGTAAAATTATACCTGCTGTTACTGTATGCACCTGAGTATAACTCTGTAAAATGATGCATGCTACTAGTGTAAGTGCCTCGGTATAACTATGTTAAATGATGCCTGCTGTTAGTGTATGCACCTGGGTATAACTCTGTAAAATAATACCTGCTATTAGTGTAAGTACCTGGGTATAGCTCTCTAAAATACTACCTGCTATTAGTGTAAGTATCTAGGTGTAACTCTGTAAAATGATACCTGCTATTAGTGTAAGTACTTCGGTATAACTCTGTAAAATGATACATGCTATTAGTGTAAGTACTGGGTATAACTCTGTAAAAACATCCATGTTAGAGTAAGCACCTGGGTAAAACTCTGTAAAATGCTACATGCTATTAGTGTAAGTACCTGGGTAAAACTCTGTAAAATGATATCTGCTAGTAGTGTAAGTATCTGGATATAACTCTGTAAAATGAAACATACTATTAGTGTAAGTAAATGGGTAAAACTTTGTAAAATCATGCCTCCTGTTAGTGTAAGTATCTGGGTATTACTCTGTAAAAAGATACGTTAGATTAAGTACCTGGGTATAACTCTGTAAAATGATACATGCTGTTAGGGTAAGTACCTGGGTATAACTCTGTAAAATGATACCTGCTATTATTATAAACACCTGGGTATAACTCTGTAAAATAATACATACCATTACTGTAAGTACCCGGGTATAACTCTGTAAAATGATACCTGATATTAGTGTAAGTGCCTGGATATAACTCTGTAAAAATGATAACGTGCTATTAGTGTGAGTACCTGGGTATAACTCTGTAAAATGATACCTGGTATTAGTGTAAGCACCTGGATAAAACTCTGTAAAATGATACGTCCTATTAGTGTAAGCACCTCGGTATAACTCTGTAAAATAATACATGCTGTCAGTGCAAGCACTTGCGTATAACTCTGTAAATTGATACCTGCTGTTAGTGTAAGTACCTGGGTATAATTCTGTAAAATAATACATGCAATTAGTGTAACTACATGGGTATAGCTATGTTAAATAATACCTGCTGTTAGTGTAAGCACCTGGGGTATAACTCTGTAAAATAATAGTCGTTAGAGTATGCACCTGGGTATAACTCTGTAAATTGATAAATGCTATTAGTGTAAGTACCTGGGTATAACACTATAAAATAATACATGCCATTAGTGTAAGTACCTGGGCATAACTCTGTAAAGTAATACATGCCATTAGTGTAAGTACCTGGGCATAACTCTGTAAAATAATACATGCCATTAGTGTAAGTACCTGGGTATAACTCTGTAAAATAATACATGCCATTAGTGTAAGTACCTGGGTATAACTCTGTAAAGTAATACATGCCATTAGTGTAAGTACCTGGGTATAACTCTGTAAAATAATACATGCCATTAGTGTAAGTACCTGGGTATAACTCTGTAAAATAATACATGCCATTAGTGTAAGTACCTGGGTATAACTCTGTAAAATAATACATACCATTAGTGTAAGTACCTGGGTATAACTCTGTAAAATAATACATGCCATTAGTGTAAGTACCTGGGTATAACTCTGTAAATTAATACATGCCATTAGTGTAAGTACCTGGGTATAACTCTGTAAAATAATACATGCCATTAGTGTAAGTACCTGGGTATAACTCTGTAAAATAATACATGCCATTAGTGTAAGTGTAAAGGAAAAGACAAAGATCAATGCACGTTAGGTTCAAGCAAGGCACCCTTTATTACTTGCAGCAAGGAGACAAAGCATGTAGGTACAAGGTTTGTCTGATTTTTCATAGTTCAGCCTACAGTTTTTATACAGTTTCCAGAAAGATGCTATTATTAGATTTGCTTCTGACATGGTCAAATAATTGCTGTCTTGCAAAACATGTTTTTTGAGAAAAACAACCTGGCCTTGAGTTTGTTTCAGCTTCCCTTAGTTTTTCACAATTCTTTCTTTAGTTCTGATATGATACATTCAAGGTACAGTCCTGGCCTCAATACACTTTCTGCTGACCATGGTGGATTTACAGACATTCATTGTTCTCTTTTCAGAGCTTCTAGCAGCTGCATATTTTCACACAGAATAAGCAGAATAAATGTATTAACTCCTTTTAACCCTTAATACACTAAACCTGCATATTGCAGTTATACATTTTAATACACTAAGCCTACATATTGCATTGCAGTTATACATTTTCCTAACAGTACGTACTTGGGTACAACACTGTAAAATAATACATACCATTAGTGTAAGTACCTGGGTATAACTCTAAAAAATGATATCTGCTATTAGTGTAAGCACCTGGGTATAACTCTGTAAAATGATACATACTATTAGTGTAAGTACTGGGTATAACTCTATAAAAAAATCCATGTTAGAGTAAGCACCTGGGTAAAACTCTGTAAAATGATACCTGATATTAGTGTAAGTACCTGGGTTTTACTCTGTAAAATGAGGGTTTATGTTAAATGAATTAACGATCATAATGTAGAGTACAACATACTCGAAACATTATGATCGTAAGTTCAAAACCTCGAACCCTTAAAAGCCCGAAACAAACAAAATCGAAAGATTTTGTTTGTCCCACACTTCCCCTACACTAACTTACAAAACACACACATACAACCAAAGCATACAAACCCCAATACACTCACATCATTCAAACACTAACACACCTACATAAACACAACTACATTTAATATAAATTGGGAGGCTGTGCCTCCCACACTCCCCCTAACTAAATATACTAACGCTGAGATCGCTGTACATTGGGGAAATGGCAACTGTCCTTTCCCCAATGTACAGCAATTTCAGATTTGGTATATTAAACTAAGCAGCCTGTGATGTAGCCATTCCGAACAGTGTAGCTTGTCAACGTCACACGCTACACTGACTGGGACGGCCGACCAAAACATTTCTGAAGTCCAAATTTCGGCATTTGGAGTGTCTGATTAAATGAACGAGTGATCAAATGTTGTTGAATATGTCATACTTGACATTTTGATCATTCGCTCATTTAACATAGACCCTAAAATGATACCTGCTATTGGTGTAAGTACCTGGATATAACTGTAAAATGATACATGTTATTAATGTAAGTACCTGGGTAAAACTCTCGAAAATCATACCTGCTATTAGTGTGAGCACCTGGGTATAACCCTGTAAAATGATACATGCTATTAGTGTTAGAAACTGGATAAAACTTTGTAAAATCATACCTGCTGTTAGTGTAAGTACCAGGGTATTACTCTGTAAAAAGATAAATGTTAGACTAAGTAGCTGGGTATAACTCTGTAAAATTATACATCCTATCAGTGTAAGCACCTGGGTATAACTCTGCAAAATAATACATGCTGTTAGTGTAAGCACCTGGGTATAACTCTGTAAAATGGGTTCCATTTACCAGATCAAAAGACCATAATCACGAATACGAAAAGAGCAACATGGATTGTGAAAAAGATGGAAACGCCGAAGGTCCAAAATAGTGAAAATTTAAACGTCGAAGTGTAATGGTTGGCCCATCTGTGGTTTTGTTCCGTAAGGTAAGTGTGCGATAGATAGGACTTTAGAGTTAGGATGTGTCTTAAGGTAAGTGAATAGACAGGTCATGTATGTAAGATTTAGTGTAGTGTTAGAAGTAGGGATTTATTTAACTGTATGTGTATTATTTATTTTTTTGGGGTGTATGTCTGTAAAGGAAGTGTGCGGTAGTTACGGACATTAGGGTTAGGAAGGGTTTAAGGATAGTGCATAGATAGTTGTGTATGTGGGGTTTAGTGTAGTGTTGGAAATAGGGTTTTATTAAATGTATGTATGTGTATTATTTATTTTTTTGGGTGTATGTCTGTCGGGGACGTGTGCGGTAGTTATGGACCTTAGGGTTAGGGAGGGGTTAAGGATAGTGCATAGTTAGTTGTCTATGTGGGGTTTAGTGTAAGGTTAGAAGTACAGTTTTGGTGCTTTACTTTAGGTTAGAAGTAGGGTTTAGTTAGTGTATGTATGTGGTTTATTTATTTTGTTTCGGTAATTAATATGTAGCGGGTGGTGGGGTTGGCTGACTATGACAGTTCGTTATTTTATTTTGCGCTGTTTAGTGTGTCCAGGAATTTCATGGTTTACGTTATAGGTGTCGACATTTAGGTATTCGCATAAAGGGTTTTGCGATTTGGTAATATAGACCCTGTAAAATAATAGATGTTAGACTATGCACCTGGGTATAATTCTGTAAATTGATAAATGCTATTAGTGTATGTACCTGGGTATAACTCCGTAAAATAATACGTGCTATTAGTGTAAGTACCTGGGTATAACTCTGTAAAATAATACATGCTATTAGTGTAAGTACCTGGGTATAACTCTGTAAAATGATACATGTTATTAGTGTGAGTACCGGGGTATACCCCTGTAAAATTATACATGCTATTAGCGTAAGTATCTAGGTATAACTCTGTAAAATGATACCTGCTGTTAGTGTAAGGACCTGGGTATAATTCTGCAAAATAATACATGCCATTAGTTTAAGTAACTGGGTATAACTCTGTAAAATGATACATGCTATTAGTGTAAGCACCTGGGTATAACTCTGTAAAATAATACATGCCGTTAGTGTAAGCACCTGGGTATAACTCTGTAAAATAATACATGCCATTTGTATAAGCACATGGGTATAACTCTGTAAAATGATATCTGGTATTAGTGTAAGTACCTGGATATATCTCTGTAAAATGATTCATGCTTTTAGTGAAAGTACCTGGGTATAGCTCTGTAAAATGATACCTGCTATTAGTGTAAGTACCTGGGTAGTACTCCTTAAAAGATACATGTTAGACTAAGTACCTTGGTATAACTCTGTAAAATGATACATGCTATTACTGTAAGTACCGGGGTATAATTCTGTAAAAGGATACCTGCTATTATTGTAAGCACCTGGGTATAACTGTAAAATAATTCACACTATTAGTGTAAGTACCCAGGTATACCTCTGTAAAATGATACCTGGTATTAGTGTAAGTACCTGGGTATAACTCTGTAAAATGATACATGCTATTAGTGTAAGTGCCTAGGTATAACTATGTTAAATGATACCTGCTGTTAGTGTAAGCACCTGGGTATAACTCTGTAAAATAACAGATGTTAGAGTATGCACCTGGGTATAACTCTGTAAACTAATACATGCTATTAGTGTAAGCACCTGGGTATTACTCTCTAAAATGATACCTGCAGTTAGTCTCAGTACCTGGGTATAATTCTGTAAAATAATACATGCCATTAGTGTAGATACCTGGGTATAACTTTGTAAAATTACACCTGCTAGTAATGGAAGTACCTGGACATAACTGTAAAATGATAAATGCTATTAGTGTAAGTACCTGGGTAAAACTCTGGAAAATGATACCTGCTATTAGTGTGAGCACCTGGGTATAACCCTGTAAAATGAAAAATACTATTAGTGTAAGTACTTAGGTAAAACTCTGTAAAATCATACCTCCTGTGTGTGTAAGTACCTGGGTATAACTCTGTAAAATGATACATGCTATTAGTGTAAGTACCTGGGTATAACCCTGTAAAATGATACATGCTACTATTGTAAGTACCTGGGTATAACTCTGTAAAATGATACATGCTATTAGTGTAAGTACCTTGGTAAAACTTTGTAAAATCATACCTGCTGTTAGTGTAAGTACCTGGGTAGTACTCTGTAAAAAGATACATGTTAGACTAAGTACCTGGGTATAACTCTGTAAAATGATACATGCTATTAGTGTAAGTACCTGGGTATAACTCTGTAAAATAATACATACCATTGGTGTAAGTAACAGGGTTAAACTCTGTAAAATGATACCTGGTATTAGTGTAAGCACCTGGGAATAACTCAGTATAATAATACCTAGTATTAGTATAAGTATCTGGGTATAACTCTGAAAAATGATACATACTATTAGTGTAAGTGCCTGAGTATACCTGTGTTAAATGATACCTGCTGTTAGTGTAAGCACCTGGGTATATGTACGTAAAATAATAGACATTAGAGTATGCACTTGGGTATAACTCTGTAAATTCATATATGCTATTAGTGTAAGCACCTGTGTATAACTCTGTAAAATAATACCTCCTATTAGTGTAAGTACCTGGGAATAACTCTGTAAAATAATACATGCTATTAGTGTAAACACCTGGGTATAACTCTCTAAAATGATACCTGCTCTTAGTGTAAGTACCTGGGTATAATTCTTTAAAATAGTGCATGCCATTAGTGTAAGTACTTCAGTATAACTCTGTAAAATGCTGCATGCTACTAGTGTAAGTTCCTGGGTATAACTATGTTAAATGATACCTGCTGTTACTGTAAGCACCTGGGTATAACTCTGTAAAATAATACCTGCTATTAGTGTAAGTATCTAGGTGTAACTGTATAAAATGATACTTGCTATTAGCATAAGTACTTCGGTATAAGTCAGTAAAATGATACATGATATTAATGTAAGAACCTGGGTATAACTCTATAAAATGATGCATACTATTAGTGTAAGTACTGGGTATAACTCTGTAAAACCATCCATGTTAAAGTAAGTAGCTGTGTAAAACTCTGTAAAATGCTTCATGCTATTAGTGTAAGTACCTGGGTATTACTCTGTAAAATGATACCTGCTATTAGTGTAAGTACCTGGATATAACTCTGTAAAATGATACATGCTATTAGTGTAAGTACCTGGGTAAAACTTTGTAAAATCATACCTGCTGTAAGGACCTGACTTTTACTCTATAAAAAGATACATGTTAGGCTAAGTACCTGGGTATAACTCTGTAAAATGATACATGCTATTAGTGTAAGTAACTGGATATAACTCTGTAAAATGATACCTGCTATTATTGTAAGCACCTGCATATAACTCTGTAAAATAATAAATACCATTAGTGTAAGTACCAGTGTATAACTCTGTAAAATTATTCCGGTTATTAGTGTAAGCACCAGGATAAAACTCTGTAAAAATGATACACGCTATTAGTGTAAGTACCTGGCTATAACTCTATAAAATGATACATGATATCAGTGTAAGCCAGACCTCCCAACCATCCTGAATTACTCGGTTTTTACCGAATTTTGGGGTCCCAATAATGGGGTGCCACGATTCCCAAGTGGCACCCCTTCATTTCTGATTTTTCATCTAATTTTTTTTAGACTTTTTCATTTTTGCGAGCTTTTGGACGCCATCACGCGGCGTGATGACGTCAGCTCCGTCAGCCTGTCGGAATTAAGTTCAAGGGATGTGCAAGTGTGGGAGCGCGACAGCATGTCTGTTTGAATACTGGGACTGCCGTTTTGGATTTAAGCTCAACGGACTTCTATTTCTACCGTACAACTGCAGAGTTTTCCAGGCAGAACGGGAGTTGCCGCATAGCTTGCTTTGCTTTAAGGTAAATGAAATGTGTGTATGCGATCGGAGAGAGAAAGTGAGTGAATGCAGGTTTGAAAGGTGAAGAGTGTGTGTGTGTGAGCGATCGGAGAGAGAAAGTGAATGAATGCAGGTTTGAAAGGTGAAGAGTGTGTGTGAGCGATCGGAGAGAGAAAGTGAGTGAATGCAGGTTTGAAAGGTGAAGAGTGCATGTGTGTGAGCGATCGGAGAGAGAAAGTGAGTGAATGCAGGTTTGATTGAAAGGTGAAGAGTGTGTGTGTGTGTGTGTGTGTGTGTGTGTGTGTGTGTGTGTGTGTGTGTGTGTGTGTGTGTGAGCGATCAGAGAGAGAAAGTGAGGTTTGAAAGGTGAAGAGTGTGTGTGAGCGATTGGAGAGAGAAAGTGAGTGAATGCAGGTTTGAAAGGTGAAGTGTGTGTGTGTGTGAGCGATCGGAGAGAGAAAGTGAGTGAATGCAGGTTTGAAAGGTGAAGAGTGTGTCTGTGTGAGCGATTGGAGAGAGAAAGTGAGTGAATGCAGGTTTGAAAGGCGAAGAGTGTGTGTGTCAACGATCAGAGAGAGAAAGTGAGTTATGAAAGCTGACAAGATTATGTGTGTGTGTCTGATATCAGCAAAATAAATGTTGTTTGACAAGTATCTGTACTAGTGGTACAATCCAAGCTCATATATAACTCTTCTCTTGTTAAATACTACACTTCTATTGTTCATTCTGACTGACTCAAACAAGCTTTTGAAGAAAAAATCCTCTCATGCTAAAAAAAACAAAGTATGGAACCCTCCTGCATTGGAATCTTCTGTATTTCCTAACACTTTCCAGCTGTCTCTCATAATGCTCCGAACACAATATACATCCACAGCACAAATCAATCCCATTTTTATATTTCTGCCAGCCATTGTATTTAGTACATAAAATGTCATTGATAGCCATGATGCTGATAGGCTTATATTCACACTGACTTTGAGCCTTTATTTCATTTAATGCCACATCCAGATGTTACACTGCATAACTACATTTGAAAAGCATCATATGTGTAAAGCAGCTAGTAGCACCTTCCCAAATCATGAAACCGCAAATCCTATTTGTACAAAAAATGCCACCTCAACCACAACAAAAGCATTCAAGCTTACTTATTACTGAGGAATTGCAGCTAAAATGTCAAGGGAGGTGGTGTCACAACTTTTGGAGTAGCTAGGGTTGATTTACAATGGACTTAATATGTATTAAACATTGACAGTATATGAAAGTATTTTGGATGACAATTTCTCATGCATGGCATCAAAGCCACCTCTGACATACCACCAGATTTGCCTTTGTAGTCATAAACCACTAAAACATTTTCCAAGGCACCATCTAGAGATAACTATAAGGAAATGTGCCACTCCTCCTCCTCCTCGCTAGCAATCTGCCTAGAAATTATGATGAATGAACTGGCCATCAATTCACACTTCTTAGCTGTGATCAGGAGACCAAAGGGTAGTTCAATTCCAAAATCTGGGCAAGAAGTCATAATAATCTGAGCACTGTGGTTAGGCCACTTCATCTACAAACAATAATCTATGAAAATAATAGTCTAATATATAATAATAATATAATAACAATAATATAATATATATATATATATATATATATATATATATATATATATATATATATATATATAAAATAGTTTTTTTTTAACAAGAGCAATAAAGGAACATACAAAATACTAGCTGATTCGACCCATCTGGCTTGCTCAGCAGTAGTCTTTGAACTCCACAGTTGCTGTTTAACATAGAAAATACTGCCAGTGTGTTTTTGAGTGTGTGCCAGCAGTGATTCCCTTCTTTTGGGAAATCTCTCCCTTTTTCATGTGTGTGCATCCTTGCAGTTGATATATTTAAGTTCAGAGTGAGTGTGTGTGTGTGTGTGTGTGTGTGTGTGTGTGTGTGTGTGTGTGTGTGTGTGTGTGTGTGTGTGTGTGTGTGTCTGTGTGTCTGTGTGTAGACTTTTATGATGGAAATGTTTTAAATTGGGCAGTTTTGTCATTACTTATTATACAAGGAATATAATGTTCTAAGTTTATAAAATTACTATTTGAAATGTGTCCCTAATGGGGCTGTATTCCCCCATTATTGGCTTGTCTAGGTTTTTTGTGCTAAGAGGTTGAGAACTATGGTGAGAGTGAGAACTGAATTCACTAAATGATAACCATTTAAGTTTCAGTCTTCCTATCCTTCGGGAAACAAGTTGCTTATTTGGCATAATGTTATGTTGCTCTGAATGTAGTGCACAGCGTCTGGGTTCAAAACATGCCAGTGAAATGCATGGTGGTAACACAACATTTTATTCTAGCAACTTTCCAAAATTATACAAGCAATGTTTAAAATGTGTCCCTGGTTTTTGGCCTTTTGCCCCCCCCCAAAAAAAACACTAATGTTGTTCTATATATATATATATATATATGATGGAAATGTTCTGAACTGGGCAGTTTTGTCATGACTTGATTCATGCATTTTGTTTTATTGCCTACTGAAAAAATGTTCAAACAATAAATTTAAAATGTGCTCTGTATAACAAGTGTGCTGTATTATACAAGGAATATAATTTACTAAAGTCAGGAAGGTGTATCAAAGAACACATGTATGTTTCTTGTTTTGTGTGCAAGGGGATAATGATTTGAAAACAGCACAAAGGTAATCTTTATCTACCACTGGCCAGATGCATTTTCTTTGGATGTGGTGTAGATTTCAATGCTATTTTAATGAATGTGAGTTTCAAGAGCAGAGAAGTTTTAATGCCAACTCTATTTTCATTGTGAGACAGTATTGCTTTGTTTAACAGAGATCTATTAGTGTTTGTGCATTGTGCTATAAAGTGTAAAAATAAAATCCAAATCATTGTAGAAGTAAAGCAGTATGCACACATTGGTATTTATGGTAAATGGGATGAAATAGCCAGGTAATGGGACATTGGAATGGCTGCAGGGGGGCCATTGGTGCTATATTTTGGTTGTCTGTTCTTCAGTTTGCGTTTGAAAGTTGGTATCCCACAATTCCAGTGGAGTGGGCAGGGTTACATAATTATGTATGCAAATTTTATGTTAAACAGCGTACAGATATGTACCTATTTTTCATGGGCCTTGTCCAGATTTTTGATGTTTCCAGGTTGAGAGGTATGGTGTAAGAACATGGATATAACTCTGTAAAATTATACATCCTATTAGTGTAAGCACCTCGGTATAACTCTGTAAAATAATACATGCTGTTAATGTAAGCACACATGTATAATTCTGTAAAATGATACCTGCTATTAGTGCACGTACCTGGGTATAATTCTGTAAAATAATACATGCCATTAGTGTAACTTCCTGGGTATAACTATGTTAAATGATACCTGCTGTTAGTGTAAGCACCTGGGTATAACTCTGTAAAATAATATATGTTAGAGTATGCACCTGGGTATAACTCTGTAAAATAATACATGCTATTAGTGTAAGCACCTGAGTATAACTCTGTAAAATGATACCTGCTATTAGTGTGAGTACCTGGGTATAACCCTGTAAGATGATACATGCTATTAGCGTAAGTACCTGGGTATAACTCTATAAAATGATACCTGCTGTTATTGTAATTCACTGGGTATAATTCCGTAAAATAATATATGCCGTAAGTGTAAGTACCTGGTATAACTCTGTAAAATAATACATGCTATTAGTGTAAGCACCTAGGTATAACTCTGTAAAATAATACATGCCATTAGTGTAAGCACATGGGTATATCACTGTAAAATGATACCTGGTATTAGTGTAAGTACCTGGATATAACTCTGTAAAATGATACATGCTATTAGTGTAAGTACCTGGGTATAACTCTGTAAAATGATACCTGCTGTTAGTGTAAGTACCTGGGTATAATTCTGTAAAAAAATACATGCCATTAGTGTAACTACCTGGGTATAACTATGTTAAATGATACCTGCTGTTAGTGTAAGCAACTGGGTATAACTCTATAAAATAACAGACGTTAGAGTAAGTACCTGGGTATAACCCTGTAAAATGATGCATGCTATTAGTGTAAGTAACCTGGATATAACTCTGTAAAATGATAAATGCTATTAGTGTAAGTACCTGGGTAAAACTTCTGAAAATCATACCTGCTATAAGTGTGAGCACTTGGGTATAAAACTGTAAAATGATACATACTATTAGTGTAAGTAACTCGGTAAAACTTTGTACAATCATACCTGCTGTTAGTGTAAGTACCTGGGTATTACTCTGTAAAAAGATACATGTTAGACTAAGTACCTGGGTATAACTCTGTAAAATAATACATACCATTAGTGTAAGTAACCGGGTATAACTCTGTTAAATAATAGCTGTTAACTGTGTAAGCACCTAGGTATAACTCAATAAAATAATACCTGCTATTAGGGTAAGCACCTAGGTATAACTCTGTAAAATATACATGCTATTAGTGTAAGTACTTGGGTATAACTCTCTAAAATGATACCTGCTGTTAGTGTAAGTACCTGGGTATAATTCTATAAAATAATACATGCCATTAGTGTAAGTACCTAGGTATAACTTTGTAAAATTATACCTGCTATTAGTGTAAGCACCTGGGTTTAACTCTGTAAAACGATGCATACTATTAGTGTAAGTACTGGGTATAACTCTGTAAAAACATCCATGTTAGAGTAAGCACCTGGGTAATATTCTGCAAAATGCTACTTGATATTAGTGCAAGTACCTGGGTATTACTCTGTAAAATGAGGGTCTATGTTAAATGAATGAACAGTCAAAATGTCGAGTACAACATACTCGAAACACTATGATCGTAAGTTCAAAACCTCGACCCCTTAAAAGCCTGAAACAAAAAAATCTAAAGATTTTGTTTGTCCCACACTTCCCCTACACTGACACACAAAGCACACACATACAACCAAAGCATACAAACCCCTACACACTCACATCATTCAAACACTAACACACCTACACATACACACTTACTTTTAAAATAAAGTGGGTGGCTTCGCACCCCGCGCCCCCAGGGGGGCTGTGCCTCCCACACTCCCCCTAACTAAATATACTAATTCCAAGATCGCTGTACATTGGGGAAAGGGCAATTGCCTTTTCCCCAATGTACAGTGATCTCGGAGTTGGTATATTAAACTAAGCAGCCTGTGATGTAGCCATTTCAAACAGTGTAGCGTGTTAATGTCACATGCTACACTGACTGGGATGGCCGACCAAAACATTTCAGAACTCCAAAGTTCGGCATTTGGAGTGTCCGATTAAATGAATGAACGATCAAACATTATTGGGCATGTTGTCCTCGACATTTTGATCATTTGTTCATTTAACATAGAACCTAAAATGATACCTGCTTTTAGTGTAAGTACCTGGATATAACTCTGTAAAATCATACATGCTATTAGTTTAAGTGCCTGGGTAAAACTCTGGAAAATCATACCTGCTATTAGTGTGTGCACCTGGGTATAACCCTGTAAAATGATACATACTATTAGTGTAAGAAATTGGGTAAAACTTTGTAAAATCATACCTGCTGTTAGAGTAAGTACCTGGGTATTAATCTGTAAAAAGAAATATGTTAGACTAAGTACCTGGGTATAACTCTGTAAAATGATACCTGCTATTACTGTAAGCATCTGGGTATAACTCTATAAAATAATAAATACCATTAGTGTAAGTACCAGAGTATAACGCTGTAAAATTAAATGATACCTGGTATTAGTGTAAGCCCCTGGATATAACTCTGTAAAATGATACATCTTAGTCTAAGCACCTCGGTATACCTCTGTAAAATAATACATGCTGTTAGTGTAAGCAGTTACGTATAATTCTGTAAAATGATACCTGCTGTTAGTGTAAGTACCTGGGTATAATTCTGTAAAATAATACATGCCATTAGTGTAACTACTTGGTATAACTATGTTAAATGACACCTACATGAAAAGAGACATGGAAGCGCTCTCCAATCTTGTAGCCCAGGCAGGTATGACCCTAGCCCTGAGTAGCATTCTGCCATCACCCAGAATGATGCCGCAGTACAAGGACAAAATGATTGACTTCAACAATTGGCTAAGCTTCTGGTGCCATTCTAAAGGGATCCAGTATCTGTCTGCCTGGGATGACATGGTCAACAGACCATGATGCTTTGCCAGAGATGGCCTGTCACCCCTGGGATTCCGGATACTGGTTAAGTTTCTTGCCACCCCTATAGTGCCTTTTTTAGGCAAGGTTCAAATGACAAATTCACCACCGTAACAGGAACAGGCAAGCAAAAACTGAGCATGATGCTACTCAATGCTAGAAGTCTAAATCTCAAAATGCACTCACTCGAGACACTCCTTAAAATGGAGAACATCTATATCTGTGTAGTGACTGAGACCTGGTTCAAGGCTCCAGAGAGCACCCCTGCACTACCAGGCTATAACTCATACCACACTTTTTGGCCATGTAACCTGGACCGAACAACAAAGGCGGAGGTGTGTCCATATTCATTAAGGATATCCACACCTCCAGGCTAGCTGCTTAGCATAATGCAGCCGAGGTTATCCAAGTACAAATAACTTTGGGCAAAACTGCAATCCAAATTGTAGCTTACTACAGATCACCCACCATGCCCCAGGATTCCCACTCCTCTTTTCTTGATGTACTGGAAAATATTAGGGTTCAACCAAACAACCTAATAATGGGCGATTTCAACTACCCCACCATTAACTGGGAAAACTACTCATGTACCAACTTCTTCACTCAAAGCTTTCTGGAATTCATAAACTCCAATGCCCTGGATCATCTTATCCACACCCCTACCAGGGGCAACAATATCCTAGATCTAGTCATTACCAACATGAGTGACCGGTGTTCCACACCTGAAGTCAATGCCTCATTGGTCCGATCCGACCATAAGCTAATTACCCTAGATATCCACATCCTGCCCCCACCCCCCATTAAGGAAACCATGGTAAAAAATTTCTCCAAAGCCAACTTCATGCTTCTTAAGACAGAAGTGGTGAACTTCATGACACCCATGCAGATGGACAATACATTTATGACTACTGAAACCTACACAATTGCACTTTATAAGCACTTACATGAGTGCATGGATCATGCTATCCCAAACAGAACCAAGATGCTATCCTCCAAAAAAAGGAAGCCAATCTGGTGGTCCCCTGCCATAAACAAAGTGTACAACAGAAGGAAGAAACTGTTGCAAAAGAGAATAAAGCCCCATGAGTGGAGGAGCTCCCTGGTCAGCCTCAGTAAGAAGCTGCGATCCCTGATAAAATCTTCCAAAGCTAGTTATGAAAACAAAACTGCCACTGATTCTAAAGACAACCACAAAGCATTCTATAGCTATGTCCAGAATCTCAATAGCAACACTCAGATCTGCTCTGAGTTACAGCACAATGGCACTAAATATACAGACCCAACTGATATTGCCAACATCCTGGCAGATAGGTTCAGTGCTAACTTTACCCCCCCTCTCACCCCCTATATGGCCCATCTCTATACCGGAATAATGCAAAGTTCCTGTAATCACGGCTACACAGGTAAAAACCACACTCTCCAAGGCCAAGAACACAGCATCCATGGGACCTGACAACATCCCAGGCTGCATTCTATATGAACTATAGAATGAACTGGCACCCCACCTAAGTACCATGTTCAATCATAACCTCACCTCAGGCTTTGTGCCTGCTGAATGGAGCACAGCGACAGTTATCCCACTCCACAAGGGGGGAACCACCATGGACCCTGGGAACTACCACCCCATTAGCCTGATGAGCCTGGTCTGCAAGGCCATGGAACGTATCATCATGGAACTTATAAACAAAGACATTGGTAATCTCCAAACTCTGGACCCCACCTGGTTCGGTTTGTAAAAGGCAGATCATGTCTCCTAAACCTGATAGACTTCTTTGAAGCAGTCACCAAAGCCGTAGACAAGGGTAAGGTGGTTCACACAGCCTATCTAGATCTTGCCAAGGCTTTCGACACCATCCCCCACTCTGGAATTATAGATAAACTCACTAAACTAGGTATAAATCCCTATGTCACAAGATGGGTTGCCAAATGGCTCACTGACAGAGCCCACACTGTGAAAGTAGCAGACTCCAAATCCGACTTCAGACCAGTGACAAGTGGAGTACCACAGGTTTCAGTCCTGGGTCCTCTCCTGTTTGGTATCTATTTCTCTGAAGTACAGGCTAACACAGATGGTCTTTGGCTAACAAAGTTCCCAGATGACTGCAAACTAGGAGCCATAATCGAAACTCCTAATGATGTGGACATCCTACAAAAGGGCCTCACTGAGATAGATGCCTAGTGTCAAAGCCATGGCCTCAAGCTCAATGCCAAAAAGTGCATTGTCATCCCCTTTGGTAAAAACTCTGTACCCATGAACTACAATATAGGTGGTAGTATACTTAACACCGAAAGTGTGATGAGACATTGGGACACAGGTGGACAGTAGTCTCTCCTTTGATAATCACATTGCCACAGTAGTCAGGAAATCCTTCCATGTGGCACACCTCATCACAAAAGGTATCTCATACAGAAAAAAAGAGGTCATTGTTCCCTTCTACTGATCACTCATTAGACCCATTATAGAGTACAACGCCCCTTTTGGTATGTACCTCCCAAGACATCTACAACAACTGGAAAGGTCGCAGAAATATCTCACAAAGAGGATTACTGGCCTCAAACAGATGCCCTATGCAGACCGTCTCAAAAAACTCCAGCTTTACTCCGTCGCATATCGCCTACTCAGAGGTGATCTCTGCCTAACATACAAAGCTATGTCAAACCCACAGCTGTTGGACATGCTCCACTTAAAGAAATCCCAATCCCTCCAAGCTACATGCTCTGGGGACCTAAACCTTGTCACCACAATAAACAGAACATGCCGAAGGGATAGATTCCTGTCCCAGAGACTTCCCATACTCTGGAATAAACTACCTATCTATATCAAACAAAGCTCCTCATTAGCACTCTTCAAGAAAAATCTTGATTGGATGGGAAATAGGAAATTCTCCCCGGGGATCGCCTCTCTGGCTCTGCATGACAGTGGCACAGGAAAATAATTTTCTTGGGTGGCAAAAGCCAGGGTACCTTTTTGGCTGGGCTTGTATAGGCCCCAGGGCCGATAGCCTAGCACCTACCTATGAACCTATGCTGTTAGTGTAAGCTCCTGGGTATAACTCTGTAAAATAATAGCTGTTAGAGTATGCACCTGGGTATAACTCTGTAAATTGATAAATGCTATTAGTGTAAGTACCTGGGTATAACTCCATAAAATAATACCTGTTCTTAGTGTAAGTACCTGGGTATAATTCTGTAAAATAATACATGCCATTAGTGTAAGTACCTGGGTATAACTCTGTAAAATAATACTTGGTATTAGTGTAAGCACCTTGGTATAACTTTGTAAAATAGTACATGCCATTAGTGCAAACACATGGGTATATCTCTGTAAAATGATACCTGGTATTAGTGCAAGCACCTGGGTATAACTGTGTAAAATGATGCCTGCTATTATTGTAAGCACCTGGGTGTATCTCTGTAAAATAATACATGCCAGTAGTGTAAGCACATGGGTATAACTCTGTAAAATGATACCTGCTGTTAGTGCAAGTACTTTGGTATAACTCTGTAAAATGATAAGTGCGATTAGTGTAAGTACCTGGGTATAACTCTGGAAAATCATACCTGCTATTAGTGTGAGCACCTGGGTATAACACTCTAAAATGATACATACTATTAGGATAAGTAACTGGGTAAAATGTTTCTAAAATCATACTTGCTGTTAGTGTAAGTACATGGGTAGTACTCTGTAAAATGATACCTGCTATTATTGTAAGCACCTGGGTATAACTCAGTAAAATGATACATGCTATTAGTGTAAGTGCCTGGGTATAACTATGTTAAATGGTACCTGCTGTTAGTGTAAGCACCTGGGTATAACTCTGTAAAATAATAGATGTTAGAGTATGCCCCTGGGTATAAATCTGTAAATTAATAAATGCTATTAGTGTAAGTACCTAGGTGTAACTCTGTAAATTGATACCGGCTATTAGTGTAAGTACTCGGTATAACTCTGTAAAATGATGCATGCTATTAGTGTAAGTACCTGGGTAAAACTCTGTAAAATGATACCTTTAGAGTAAGCACCTGGGTAAAACTCTGCAAAATGCTACATGCTAATAGTGTAAGTACCTGGGTAAAACTCTGTAAAATGATACCTGCGACTAGTGAAAGTACCTGAGTTTTACTCAGTAAAATGATACATACTATTAGTGTAAGCACCTCGGTATAACTCTGTAAAATAATACCTGCTGTTAATGTAAGTACTTTCGTATTACTCTTGTAAAATGATACCTGCTGTTAGTGTAAGTACCTGGGTATAATTCTGTAAAATAATACATGCCGTTAGTGTAACTACCTGGGTATAACTATGTTAAATGATACCTGCTGTTAGTGTAAGCACCTGGGTATAACTCTGTAATATACCTGGGTATAACTCTGTAAAATAATATATGTTAGAGTAAGCACCTGGGTATAACTCTGTAAAATAATACATGCTATTAGTGTAAGCACCTGAGTATAACTCTGTAAAATGATACCTGCTGTTAGTGTAAGCACCTGGGTATAACTCTGTAATATAATAGACGTTAGAGTATGCACCTGGGTATAACTCTGTAAATTGATAAATGCTATTAGTGTAAGTACTTGGGTATAACTCTGTAAAATAATACATGTTATTAGTGTAAGCACCTAGGTATAACTCTCTAAAATGATACCTGCTGTTAGTGTAAGGGCCTGGGTATAATTCTGTAAAATAATACACGCCATTATTGTAATTTCCTGGGTATAACTCTGTAAAATGTTAGCTGCTATTAGTGTAAGCACCTTGCTATTAGTGTAAGTACCTGGGTAAAACTCTGGAAAATGATACCTGCTATTAGTGTGAGCACCTTGGTATAACCCTTTAAAATGATACATACTATTAGCGTAAGTATCTGGGTAAAACTCCATAAAATCATATCTGCTGTGAGTGTAAGTACCTAGGTAAACTTTGTAAAATGGTACATGCTATTAGTGTAAGTACCTGGGTATAACCCTGTAAAATAATACCTGCTATTAGTATAAGTACTTTGGTATAACTGTGTAAAATAATACATGCTATTAGTGTAAGTACCTGGGTATAACTCTGTAAACTGATAAATGCTATTAGTGTAATAACCTGGTCATTACTCTGCAAAATATTACATGTTACAGTAAGAACCTGGGTATAAAGCTGTAAAATGATAAATTCTATTAGTGTAAGTACCTGGGTATAAGTCTGTAAAATTATACATTTTATTAGTGTAAGCACCTGTGTATAACTCAGTAAAATTATATATGCTATTAGTGTAAGTATATGGGTATAACCCTTTAAAATGCTACATCTTATGAGAGTTAGAACCTGCCATATCCCTATAAAATGATACATGTCATGGAAGTTAAAACTTCTGTATAGCACTGTCAAATGAAATGTGCTATTAGTTTTAGTACTTGGGAATAACCCTGTTAAATGGCACATATTATTACAATAAGCAGCTTAGTGCAACCCTGTAAAATGATACGTTATCAGTCTAAGAACTTGGTTATACTGGTAGCATGTCAGTCCATCTAATGCAATTTCAGTGAATGCAAAGAAACCAAAGCCAGGTTGCATAAACCACCTTCGTCAAAAGTAGAGATTGACTTTTCTGGAATATTGTGTGATCTTGTAGGTATCTATAATTGTGGAGCATGTGGGGGGGCATACGCCTCAACCTCTTAACACCAGAAATATGGGCAAAGCCTGAAGTAATGGGGAGGATGAAGGCCGAAAAATAGGGACAGATTTTAAATATTGCTGTTATAAACTTAGAAACTTGCTAGAATAAAAGTATTTGTGTTAGCATGCATTTTCTTTTTTTTTGTAAATATTTTTATTCATTTCCAAAAACAAGAAAACATGAATGCAGGTTATTTATGACAGTGAAGTATTTACAAAGTATGTATTTTCTGAAGGATATGAAGTCTGAAGCTCAAATATATGTCATTATTTAGTGACTCAAATCGTCTACGATTTGTCAGAAAAAACAAAGATTTTATGAGGAACTGACCAAATATTTGGTAAATGATACCTGCTATTAGTGTGAGCACCTTGGTATAACCCTTTAAAATGATACATACTATTAGTGTAAGTATCTGGGTAAAACTCCATAAAATCATATCTGCTGTGAGTGTAAGTACCTAGGTAAACTTTGTAAAATGGTACATGCTATTAGTGTAAGTACCTGGGTATAACCCAAATATTTCAGACAAAAATTTGCACATTCTACGAACATCTGTAGAATTCAGAGGTATGGTGAGGGGTGCAGGAGTTTGCCTCCCAACAAAAAAAATTGTTTCAGTGTTCACTGAAGGCAGATTCGGTGAATTAATTTGGTTCATCTGAGTTTGTCAAAACCACCCTTGATCAATTGACATGAACCCCATATAACACAGAAAATTATACATTTTATTAGATTAAGTAACTGGTCTAACTCTGCAAAATGAGGCATGCTATTAGTATAAGAACCTGGGTATAACCCTATATTATTAGAATAAGCACCGGGGTGTAACCCTGAAAATGATATGTTATAAGAGTGAGTACCAGAGTATAACCTTGTAAAAAGAAACATTTTATTAGAATAAGTACCTGGGCTAACATAATAAAATGATACATGCTATTAGTGTAAGTGCCTGGGTATAACCATGTAAAATGAAACATTTTATTAGAATAAGTACCAGGGTCTAACATAGTAAAATGATACATGCTGTTAGTGTAAGTACCTGGGTATAACCCTATAAAATTAAACATTTTATTAGAGTAAGTACCTGGGTGTAACGTATTTAAATGATAACAGTTCTTAGAATTAGTACCTGGCTATAACCCTGTAAAATGATATGTTAGAATAAGTATCTCAGTATAACCTTATAAAAAGACACATGCTACAGTAAGCACCTGGGTATAGCTCTGTAAAATAATACATACCATTAGTACCTGGGTATAACTTTCTAAAATGATATATGCTATTAGTGTAAGTTCATAGGTTCATAGTTGGGTACTAGGCTATCTGCTCGAAGGCATTTATAAGCCTAGCCGGAATGTGTTGGCTTTCGCCACTCCCTTAGATTAGTTCCCTGTGCCTCTGTCCAGCAGAGCCATTGAAGTGATCCCCGGGGTAAACTTTCTGTTTCCCATCCACTTTTCAAGGTTTATCTTGAAGAGGGTTAGCGAAGAGCTCTGCCTAATGCAGATTGGAATCTTGTTCCAGAGCATGGGAAGTCTCTTGGACAGGAATCTATCCCTCCAGCGCTTCCTATTTATTGTTGTTGTGAGGTGTTAGATCCCTGGAGCGTGTGGCTCGAGGGGATATGTTTTTCTTTAGGTGGAGCAGGTCCATCAATTTTGGGTTGGACATGGCCTTGTATGTCAGGCAGAGATCACCTCTGAGTAGGCGGTATGCAACCGAGTACAGCTGGAGTTTATTCAGTTGAGCTGCATCGGGCATCTGCTTGAGACCAGTGATCTTCTTGGTGAGGTTCTTCTGTGGTCTTTCCAGTTGTTGCAGGTGTCTTGTAAGGTACATCCCAAATGCGGCATTGCACTCTAAGATGGGTCTGATGAGTGATGCGTAGAGGGGCCCAATGACCTCATTCGATCTGGATGCAAACCCTTTTGTGATTAGGTGGGCCACATAGAAGGATTTTCTAACCACTTTGGCAATGCGATTATCAAAGAAGAGGTTACTATCTACTTGGGTCCCCAGATCCCTTATAACATCTTCCATATTTAGGGGGCTACAACCTCTGTGGTAGTTTGCGGATACTTTGTTTTTTCCAAAGGAGATGTCTATGCACTTTTTGGCATAAAACTCTGTAAAATGATACCTGCTATTAGTGTAAGTACCGGGGTATTATTCTGTAAAAACATACATGTTAGAGTCAGTACCTGAGTATAACTCTGTAAAATGATACCTGCTATTAATGCAAGTACCTGGGTATAACTCTGTACAATCATACATGTTAGAGTAAGTACATGGGTATAACAATGAAAATGACACATGGTATTAATGAAAGTACCTGGGTATTACTCTGTAAAATGATACATGCCTTAGTGTAAGCACCTGGGTATAACTCTGTAAAATTATACCTGCTATTAGTATAAGCTCCTGTGTATTATGCTGTAAAATGATACATGCTATTAATGTAAGTACCTGGGGATTACTCTGAAAAAAGATGCATGTCAGACGAAGCACCTGCATGTAACTCTGTAAAAGGATACCTGCTGTTAATGTAAGCACCTGGGTATAACTCCATAAAATGATACCTGGTATTACTGTAAGCACCTGAATATAACTCTGTAAAATGATACTTGCTATCAGTGTAAGCACCTGGGTATAACTCTGTAAAATGATACCTGCTATTAGAATAAGTACCTGATTATAACTCTGTAAATAATATATGTCATTGGTGAAAGCACCTGGGTATAACTCTGTAAAATGATACATGCTATTAGTGTAAGTACCTGGGTATAACTCTGTAAAGTAATTCATGCCATTAGTGTAAGTGATTCAGTATAACTCTGTAAAATGACAAATGCTATTAGTTAAAGCACCATGGTATATCTTTGTAAAATGATAAACCCTGTTAGTGTAAGTACCTGGGTATAACTCTGTAAAATGAAACATACTATTAGTGTAAGCACCTGGGTATAACTCTATAAAATGAAACATGCTATTAGTGTAAGTACCTGGGTATAACTCTGTAAAATAATACATGATATTACTTACGTAAAGGTTAACAGCCCGTCGGATTAGCACACTGGTACCACAAAAGTCAAGTAAACCAAAAAAGTTGAATGGTTCCTTGTGTGCGAAGTGGGTAGCAAACCAATCACAAGTTCTTCATCAAGCAAAGTCCAAATTTCCCAAATAAATGGTGAAAAGTTGATGTATAATCCGTACAAAAACAAGTCTTTATTAGAATTCCAACGAACAGGATAGTAATACAGATGAGCGCTTTCACTAATGACTAGCTTCTTCAGATCTTTATAAAAAGTGGTATAGTTCCATCCCTTATATAGTAGTGCAATTAGTTTTCAATTGAAACAACTATATGCAATTAAACAATTAAATAAAATCAATGACAAATGCATAATTTTAAAGGAGCCAGTATATATTCAGATATGTCTTGCAAAGTTGTTGTAAACAGAAATCGCTGTCAAACACCTTAAATGCAACTCATTTCTTTGTGTCATGCAACGTATAAAATCTGTATAAATTATACTAAAATATTTGATTAATAAAGTATTACGTGCATATTAGAAAAGTTAGATGCATCTGAAATATAATCTCAAATGGAATTTGTTGTTATGTTAAGTATAATAACATATTTTGGTTGTACATAAAGGTCAGTAATATATGCGTAAATACGCCCCCAGTGCAAAAAATCAACATCGTCCTGTTTGATATATTTCGTTGTTGTGATGCACGATCTGGACGTATAGTTCAAGCATTCAATATTTAAAATATTACAAATGTGCCAGGCAGTATTAGTTTAAAAAGTATATAAAAGAGTATATAAAAAATATATTTATACTATGATTAAATTTATATATCTCCATCACAAATACCTATAAATAATAAATATGTGTTCATAACTAAATGTTTGTGTGCTCATGAATATAACCAAATAAGTATGTACACATGAAATACGCCATATAATTGTGTATATATATATATGTGTATTGATACATGAATGAATAAATATATGAATGCAATGTGTATGTAATGTAAATAGATATGTATGAACCAAATGTATATATTATATATTAATGAATAAATAAATATTAAGATTGACATTAATGAATAATATATAAGATATAAAATGTATATATATATAAATATGTAGAAAAATATATGAAATATATGAATATATAAATATGAATATAAATATGTAAAAATATGTAAAAAATATATAAAAAATATATAAAAAGTATATGGTATGTAATAAATATAAAATATATAAAAAAATGTGTATGAATGTGTATGTGAAAGAATAAAAAGGTATGTATACTTGATATGAAAAATATATCCTATATACATGATATTAGTTTAAGCACCTGGATATAACTCTGTAAAATGATACATGCTATTTGTGTAAGTACCTGGGTATAACTCTGTAAAATGATACACCTGCTATTTGTGTAATCACCTGGGCATAACTCTGTAAAATGATACAAGATATTAGTGCAAGTACCTGGGTATAACTCTGTAAAATGAAACATGCTATTAGTGTATGGACCAGGTTATAACTCTATAGAAAATACATGATATTACTGTAAGCACCTGGGTATAACCCTGTAAAATAAAACATGTTATTAGTGTAAGTACCTGGGTAAAACTCAGTAGAATAATACATGCTAGTAGTGTAAACACCTGGGTATAACTGTAAAATAATACCTGCTATTAGTGTAAGTACCAGCTATAACTCTGTAAAATAATACATGATATTAGCTTAAGCACCTGGATATAATTCTGTAAAATGATACATGCTATTAGTG
>NC_056739.1:1797906770-1797984386 GCF_019279795.1 Protopterus annectens
TGGATGTAGCATATGCTAATTGCCTAATGACATGATAATGAGCAACATTATTAAAATAAGCCGCGAACTGTATGTTGATGAGGCAAAACTAGATGTTGGACTGATTCAGAAATGTATAAATGCCACAGAATGGGGCTGCACTTGTATATTTGAACTCTGCTAAATGCTCACATTCAGAGTAAGGGAATCACTAACTCCTGTTAGAGGTTGCTGCTGCATTAGTAAATGCACATTTACAAGACACTTGTGTAGCCATTGTTATGTCCAAAGGTGTGTGACATCTCTCTGGAGGTACCAGGTCATCTGAACATGCTTAAAATTTGCTGGACTCAATGACACTGACATTGTGGACCAGTACTATGTAGATAGGGTCAACATTCAACAAATTGTAGAACTGTATCACCCTTGTCTGCAGTCTCATGGAAGTCATGAATGCTTATTCTAGTGGATACAAAGGTATATATGAATTTTTACCTATGTTAGCTACAGGGACCTACCAGTGACCTACTGTAGGATGCAACAGGGATAACTCAGACAGACGTCTGCATGGAGAGTGCTCCATCAGTTTCTCAAAGCCATGTGTGGTCCCGATGTACCCCAGAGAAAAGCAATCACCTTGTGGGATTTGTGATATAGTCCATAGATTTTAGCCATGTTGAAGTAAAGGCCCCACAGGGGAAACTGAGAAGGATTTACGTTGACTGCAAAGGTCATCATCCCATCAACTGCCAGATAGTCTGAAATGAACAGGATATTATTTATTTATTTATTTTACATTTGTTAACCGGGCTAGTCCAACTGGATATATTTCCATTTTCAGCAGAGGCCCGGGGAGAAAAGCTCACAGTAACATTTAAATGTTTATAATGTACAATTTTGTGAGGAAAAAGGAAACCTGAAAGTGTAAGACAAACAGTACATGAGAGAACAGTAGTTCCAAAGTCAATACTACATATTATTTACCATATATGTGCAGGCCACCCAGGCAGTTATCCCAACGTCCACATACAGCATGCCTGTGACCTTTACCAATGGCTTGCAAGGGGTTATTTCCCATAGGGGCATCATGTTGGTGATGCAGGATATGCCCTGGAACCTGGATCATGCCACCCATAAGAAATTCTCATGTCAAGCACAAATAAACATTACTGAGCACATGTCTGAGCTGCTAAAGGCATGTTTTCACTGTCTGGATTCATCTGGTGACACCCGGCTGTATGACCCATGTCCGGTAGAGTCATAGTGCTAGGCTTCACCAGCAGTATGACTCTGGCACATGTGCAGAAAATACTGTCAGTGTTTGCAGCATTGCACAGTATCATACTTTGGATGCAGTTACTACAGGGTGGCAGTCATATGGGCAGCAGGCCCCAGCATACCTGGCACTGGAGGCTGGGTCAGACAAGGAATCAGTGGATGAGCTAGCAGCAGGGGATGACCATACCAGATCACAGTATGCTAAGGAACTGGAAAAGATGCAGTAACTTGCAAAAAGCTTCAGAACGCAGCAGAAAAGGATAAAGTAGATCTGCATGCAACAGCAGCCTATGTACACCCATATATAGGCTGGCCATGTTGTGCATCTGTGCTACAGACACAGGTAACCATGTATGAAGGGTAGGCTGCAGTTATTTGCATACGTGAGGAAGGGTGCACTGGAGTGGATGACTTTCACAGGGAATTGTTTTAATGTTGTTAGTGGGAGGAGTATGAAAGCAAAATATGCTTGTGTCAGTTGTCAGAGTTGGGAAGGGTCAGTGTCACTGTAGTTGTATGATGTATTGGTGATTGTGGTATGAATGTGGGACTGCAGGGACACAGGCTCAGCAGTAGCTACACAGTGTGGCTCAATCTACTGGACAGGTCCACGGAATGCATATATGCAAGAGGTTTCAGCATCGCATGCGTGCCCCCTCCCCACAAGAGTTGACTCAATCAGGAGTTGCATTGGATGTACCATGACCTTCGCTAGATGATGGTGTGCTGTGTGATTGTGAAAACCATCTGCTGCAAGAAGTTCCACTTTGGGGATGACCACAACAATGGGGATGTCCTGTCCTGGTATAGCCCCTCCATAACGGATGTTGCCATGAAAGTGTTAGCACTGCTGGAGCAGGATCTTGGTCATCCACAGCAATAATATTTGTCATCTGTGGATGCAGCAACTGACCAGCTCAGTGGATGGCTTCTCCCCTTTGGCAGGCATGTCAGAGAAGATCTTGCATGTTCCAGTGTTTGAATGAGTCTATCCAAGTTGTTAGATGCGCAGCATATGCACCCCTGTAGGTCATCATGCACACCCTTAATCACCCTCGCTATCTGTGCCATGGTGATGGTTGCACTAGCTTGTGCTTCCACAGAGGTCCTGCACATGCACTGGGTCCTGCCGAATGACCATCTAATCTCGGGACAGAGTGGTAACCATGTCTTCAGTGAGCCCAAATACCAACACCCTGTGTGGACCTCTTGGCTCTTGGGTGCCAGCAGCAGATTCTGTAATTTGTCTACTGGGGTTGGCACACTTCCCTGATTGATAGTGTCCCCATTAACCATCCCCCATGTGAAGTGTGGATAACCTGGGTATCCTCAAACATGGAGGCTGTGTTCAAGGTCTGTGCTGGGGATTCAGCAGTCACATCCCCTGTGTCTGGCACACACACACTGCATTCCCTGATTATGCCAGTTCATCCTGTCCATATTTCTCAGAGGCTGCAGATCCTCCAGCATCAGGCATTTCCAGTTCCACAATGTTAGTGCCTGATAAAGAATCACCTGTAAAGTCACCAAAGCAAAAAATATCCAGGTAAGTATAACCCAGCACCCCAAGTGTACTTGCAACTGAGCTTTGTAAATATCAACATGAGAACAAGTAGCACTTTAATGCATACATTGTGCAGGTGACTGTGGAAGGTGAACTCATGTGCCTGTATACCAACAGTGGTAATAATTTGGACAGTAACTACAGGGTGCAGGTATTGCTAGACAGAAATAGGTCTACATACTTGGAGCATTTGCTATCAATTGTCTCTGTCACCAGTCTAGCTCTGCCCCAATATCCAGCATTGCACTGTGGGACTTTGAGGTGTCAATACCTCTGAGAGAGGCCTGGGACTCATCTGCCCCCTTGAGCTGAGGCACAGTTGGCACCTCCCCCATTCATTGTTTTACCTTCCCATGCCAGGAGTTGAGCTTCTTATTGGGAAGCAGCTTATATTCTGCCACTGACCCTGCAGTGCACCATGTTGAAACTGCTGTTATGATCACCAATTCATTGATGTGTTCCACAGCATCATCACAGGCCTTATAAGATGCATGCAGGCCAAAGAGTTATCATCTGCAGAGACAGATGGTCTGGAGTTGCACCTGCATTCTCTTTATCAGAGAACAATGACTTTTGGGGTGGGTATTTCAGCACAATTCCCAGAGTCAGCAGTGTGTTTCTGCTTTCCCTGATTTTTAGGTTTTGAGTTGTTGGTATGGAAAAAAGTTGAATTAGAAGCCTTGCTCCTGTGTAGTCTTGCTAAATCCATATACCACCAGCCCCCTCCTTTGGCAATAGAGAATGCTGTTTGTATGCTTGAGAGTTGAATCTCTTGCCATACTCTAGCTAAAGTCAGGCAGAAAAGTTTATTGAGCAAATGCCCCCCCCCCCCCCCAAAACATTACCCATGCCATTGCAAGTAGCCAAGGTGACACAACTGATTGTATTTCTGAGGTTTCAAAATAGCTTTGTAACTAAAGTGTAATTATACAACAGGCACAGTTATGAGCTGATGGGTGTGTCTCATTGTGCTAAACGATCCCTCAGCCCAGCTGGGGCTCTGCCATTGCATTCCCACTCTCAATAGACCTGCACAGCACACTTACTGACCACCCTATCTTTCATGTTCACAAGTTCAGTAGCAGTGAATAACAGCAGCACTTGAAAAGAAAAACTTGTAAAAAGTAAGACAAGCAGAGCTGTAGATTTGCTGAATTGATTCTTCAGATCTTCAGCTCTCTTAGCTTTCAAACTGGGCTGCTCTACAGTCTCTGTTATAACACACTGCCACAGTTGCCTGCTGTCACGCTTGTATCATGCAGATTTACCTACCTGGGTGCTGTGATTATGCTAATTAGTGCTCAACTCATTGTTTCTGAATTGCTCAGTTTGCAAGAGGAGAACACACCAGCTAACCATAGCACTCAAATTTCATTAATGCCGTGCACGTGCTTGGGTTGCTGTAGGGAGCACTGTGAATGCATGGACTAGTCCATTATTCCAGAGGGGTATCTGTAATTTCAAATCTAACCATCTGTAAATGGAGTCACTGTAGTGCCTGATTTCTTAACAGTATTAAACAGGGATGTATGACTTCTTGTTTCCATTTTGAACCATAATAATATAGTACTATATTATGGGCCTACTTCAGATAGTCAAACTTGCTAATCATCGAATGCCAACTCACTAATCGTCGAACACCTCTTCATCACACCCTATTTGTCAAGCCTTCATCTGTTGAATGATCGCATCAGTGAACTTTTTCTAACAGTAAGTAACCAGGGGGCCATTATCAGGAGTTTGCCCTTTTCCCCACTGTAGTGCAATCTCTGAATTGGTATATTAAGTTAGGGAGGTGTGGGAGGCACAGCCCCCACCAGAGTGGGATTTAAAAATGCTGGTTTTGTTACAGGTGGTAGGTCGGCCCATAGGAGGGTGCATATAGGTACATCATTGCTGCAGTTGGGTGCTTTTTTCATGACATTTGCATTACAGTGCAGGTAAAGTACTTTTCTGCTGATGTATCTGCATTTGGTTGATGGATTGGTGCTCTTCTTTCCCCCACCCGTTATGCATTTACATTTTTTATTTACATTTGACATTTATATCTGTGTGTCTTATTCCCCTTTCTCCATTGCTTTTCACATCCTGATTGTGTCCCTTTGCATTCTGTATTACGTTTTATGTGATTCTGTTGTCTAATCTACCTTTCTAGCTTCACATTCATGCCTTATTTTCCACAAGTTATAAATAAAGCAAAAAAAAAAACAGGGAAAACTAGTTGTACAGGAAAAATAGTGGCATATGAATTACTAACATAGACTGTTGTAACCTCTAATCTAATACTCGTGTGCAAGATCACTTTACATTCTTACTACAAATAAGAAAACATGATTCATGCTGGTATTGCTTGTTTAAACCACGGTTTATTAAGTAAAAACAAGAGATGATCATTTTCGCCACTCGTCAGAGCATCAGATCTAAGTTATAATAAGCTACAAGTAATATGTACATTTCTATTTTCCATATAAAAAAGCCATCTATATTACAATGAACGCTTTAATCCAAGAGTACTTCAGATCACATTCCATGACTGTACATTCAAAGTCTGTGTCTTTATTGCGAATGGTGATGTTTATTTCTTCTCCAAGTACAAAGTCACTGTGTATCTTGATGTTGATCAGTTTGCTTACATGTGAAATAATTTAAGTATCTAGTCCTGCATTTTTGATGCATTGCTGTAGTGTATAGTAAAACTGATGCAATAGTAGTTCAACTAAACTCAGTGTGAAATGCTGTGATGGGAGAGGGGAGGAGTGTGGAGGTTGTCAGAACCCAACAAAGAACTCTGCTGCTAAGGGCAGAGGTATAATTAGGACTTAGCAACTGTCTCTGAGCCTAGGAAATGTTTGAGAAAAAAGATGACAGCAAATTACCCTCAGGGTTAGTAGTTACACAAGCTAAGAGAAAAAAAACAAGCATCAAGGTGTGTGTGTGTGTGTGTGTGTGTGTGTGTGTGTGTGTGTGTGTGTGTGTGTGTGTGTGTGTGTGTGTGTGTGTGTGTGTGTGTGTGTGTGTGTGTGTGTATGTATGTACGTGTGTGTGTGTATGTATGTATGTACGTGTGTGTACGTGTGCGTGTATGAAATAAGGGAGGGGAAAGGGTCCGACTGGGCCACACATAAGGATGGAGTCTTGCCATCACCCCAAAAAAATATCTTTATATATAAATACATACATACACACTCATATACATACTCATGTATCTGTGTGTATGTATATGTATATATATATATATATATATATATATATATATATATATATATATATGCTGGAGTATTTGCTGAGTGGATGTTTATTCTCCGAGCACATTTCAATGTGCACCGTCGATATGGTGTGTTTATACACACACACACACACACACACACACACACACACATATATACGTACAGATATCCATATATACACATACATGTATGTATATATAAGCACAAGGCTACAATGCCTCTCACACATTCAGACCACACTGTGAAAAGGAAAAAAATGAAAGGAGGCGTTTCCATTTACATAAAAAAAACACAATCGCACCTCAAGCAGGATGGCTGACTTGTTCTACTCCATGTCCAGCTGACAACAAGCAAAGTCCCCCCACCATATCATCGGTAGCTACAGGTTCCCAAAAGTGAACCATGAAAACTACTTTGCATATCTGAAGTTACTAGAATCATTTACCATTCAGCCCAACACACTATTCATGGGTGATTTTTAACTACCCCTTCATAAACTAGGAAACTTTATACTACCACTAACATGCAGACTCAGAGATTTCTAGACTATGTCAATGCAAATGCTCTAGAACAGCTGGTCTGCACTCACACTAGGGCCTCAAATATCCTTGACATAGTACTCACAACCATGGGGAGCATTGCACCTCTCCCCAGTGTAATGTCCTGATTGGTTAAGATCAGACCATAAATCGGTCTCCTTTGAAATAAATGCAATGGTAGATCCTCCATCCAACCCTAAAGACTTTTTCAAAGACAAATTACCTTTGTTATCACTTAATAGAAAGTAATTTAAAGCTTTCCCTAACTCCCAAAACATGGAGGCCTATGCCATAGTAGACATGAATGTTCTGTACAACCGCTTAAACAACTGCATAGAAATGGCAGTATCTCACAGAACTAAACTCGTGTCTAGCTGGAAAAACAAGTCCCCCTGGTGGAACCCTGGCATAAATAGGCTATACAACAGAAGGAAGAAATTCCTATCTAGAAATAAGACAGAGGGTGTACAACAGAGAGAAAAATCCCTCAGTCTCCGCATACCTCTCAACTGTACAGATTTTCACAGAATGTTCAGATTTTTGCCTCATATTTTTAGTCCGTTTCTCATAAAATTGCAGTTTACTGGCAAATCACTGGCAAATCATTGAGGACTGAAGTCAGAAAATAATGTCACATATTTCAGTTTCAGACTTCATATCCTTCAGAAAATTCATTATAAAGCATAACCTATTATTCTATCCACTTTCTAAGTTTGTAAGAGCAATATTTAAAAAGTGTCCCTATTTTTAGGCCTTTGTCCTCCCATTATTTGTGCCTTTGTCCAGATTTCTTATCTAACCAGTTGAGAAATATGCTCAACAGGCAAATCAGGGAACTAGCCAAGTATTCAAAAGCAAAATACCAGACCAAAATATCTTCCTAAGAAAAAGATAACCATAACCACAAAGCATTTTTTTAGTTGTGTCCGAAATCTTAAGGGAAATGCTCAACAATGTGCTGAGTTGGCTGTAGATGGCACTACCTGTACTCAGCCAGAAGAAATAGCAAATCTGCTGGCTGATAAATTCATCTCACATTTCACTCCCTCATCACCTCCATTCATTCCCCATGAGATACCCCCTACCATTACTCCCCTGTTATCATAAAAGAACAGGTCCTCTCTCCGCAGCTAGAAACACAGCATCAATGGGCCCTGATAAAATCTTAGGGTTCCTATTAAAGAGCTTGAAACATAAGCTAGCAGACCCATTCAGATCTCTATTTAACCACAGTCTACAAACAGACTTTGCCCCAGCAGAGTGGAGGACAGCAGCAGTCATCCCTCTGTAGGGGGGGGGGTGAACATCAGTGGACCCAGGAAACTACTGACCCATAAGTCTGACTAGCCTCATATGCAAGGCTATGGAAAGGATCGTCATGGAACTAATTAATGACATATGGAATCTCCAGACTCTAGACTCAGCCCTGTACAGCTTAGTCAACGGCAGGTCCAGTCTACTCAATTTGGTGGACTTCTTTGAAAAGGTCACCAAGGCCATGGTGGAGGGTACGTCAGTGCATACCACCTACCATGACCTGGCCAGGTCATTTGACACAATACCCCCTTGGGTATTGTAGATAAACACACAAAATTGGGCATAAACCTTGACGTCACCAGATGAATAGCCAAATGGCTCACAGATGAGCCACGTTATTAGAGTGGGAGACTCCACATCCAACAAGAGGTCACTCACCTGTACGGTGTCACATGGCTCAGTGCTGGGCCCTCTCTTGTTTGGGATATACTTCTCAGATGCCAAGACAAATCTAGATGGCTTTTGGCTGACCAAGTTTGCCAATGACTGCAAGTTGGGGGCAATCACTGACTCCTCAAACTATACCAAAAAGCTTCGGTTCCACCAATAAGCGCTAATCGACCCAGTGACCACAAAGAAACATTTCTTCTTACACGATTTATTAATCCACACAACGCCAGTAAAACACACGGATAACACGGACGAGACTACAAAAACTGTGAAACAGATATGAAAAAGGCACATCAGCCAACTGACACCATATAATAAACGTACACAAAATAAAAATGCCAAAATGTTTCGGAGTTGAGCACTTTCAACCAGATATCTGGTCTTCCTCAGAACTAATTAAATCTCATTCTCTCACACTTTAAATAAGTTCTTTGGCACCAAAAAATAATTGTTCTTTAAAGAAACAATGCTTCAAATAGTAGCGTAATCTATTATAATAAAAGTTCTAATTAGACAATGAATAATAGAGTATAAAGCATAATAAGAATATAAAGCATAATAGGAATATAAAACATATTAAGCATAATAAGAGTATCCCTAAAACACATACCGCAACCTTTACATAGTATATCCACATACGTAATATTGCTTGCTCGTATTCTACTTAACATTGATAAATAAAATGTTAATATAAGTATTAATAATAGACAATAATATAATAAAATTGACAGACACTGTAAGACTAAGTCAAGAATTAGTATTATCTATAAAATATGACCTGATAGTGGCAACTAATGCCTAATGATCAGTATGTATAAAAATGTTTCTATAAAATCTGCCTACATAATCGTACCTCCAATGTTGTGTAGACTTGAATATGTCCAGTATATAATTCTTAACAAAAATATTGATAATAAATATGAACTATTCGACATAAATGTAATACATAAACATAAGTGTATTACAATATAAAATGTGATATATAGTATAAAAATAAATATTAATAAATATATCCATAAATATGTGTAATGAATATATTTTATAAATAAAAGGTATTTGTGAATATTCTAATATAGCTACCCATCTAACTCGATACATAAATAAACTTTGAAAATTTTTTTAAAAAATAACATTAAAAACTCATGACTATGAAATACTATATATTAAAAATAAGATTTAATCAGTTGTAAAACAACTATGAAAAATCATATAAATGGATGAGATTATAATTCATTATAATGTGTAATACAAAAATATATATACTAAATACTAAACAAGTAATGATTTTATTGAAATGCAATCATTTAAACCAGGTGGATTAGTGGCATCTAGCTAGAATTGCCACCATGTTTCTCTAAATGCCAGGAGACTTCTAATATCACCTCCCCTGGGATCATTTGAAACCACCTCTAAAATTATAAATTTAAAAGTGTGTTGTTCTCCCAATGCCTCTATATGTCTGTATAAAGCATTTGTTGTATCCTTGGTCCTGATGCAATATATATGATCATAGATCCGTTTTTTCAAATAGCGTTCAGTTCTACCAACATAGAACGCTGTACAAGCACCACACTTAGCCAAGTATATTACCTGTTTGGTGTTACAATTACCAGGTTTACATGCTATTATACTGTTATGTCCGTTTTTTAGATGTATCTTGTCTTCACTGGACATATATTTACAGTAATTGCAAAATCCACACTTTTCTGCTTGTAGTATTCCTAGAACTATTCAAACATACACCTTTTTTACTATTGTGTTGTTCGAGTAATTTTTTCAAATTACATCCCATCCTATAAACAAATTTAGGTTTCAAACCCAAAACCTTAACCAGCTCCTGTTCGCTGCTTATCAGATGCCAAAATTTGTAAATGATCTTCTTACTATTATCTGCTCCTATACTGTATGGTATTATACAAGCTCTCTGAAAACTTGGGTTGACACCATTTTCGTTAAGGATCGGAGTATTCTGACTCCTCAAACTATGCTGATATCCTACATAAAGGACTGACACAGACTAATGATTGGTGTCAGTGCCATGGCCTGAAACTAAATGCAAAGAAGGGCATAATAATACCCTTTGAGAAATCAAATTCCCTGCAAATTACAACATTGCTATCACCCCCCCCCCCCCAAGAGTGGACCCAGTGGTGAGAGATCTGGGTACTCCGATAGTAGTCTGAACATTGACCACCATGTGTCCATGGTGGTGAGAATGACCTTCTATATGGCTCATCTTGTAAGCAAAATCATAGCATCCAGATCCAAGGGTGGCATAGTACCACTGCATGTGGCCCTCGTCAGACCATCCAGATGTAAGGATGGCATAGTACCATTGTACGTGGCCCTCATCAGACCAATAATAGTGACCAATGCACCCTTTGGCATGTACCTTGTCAGGCACCTGCAACAGTTGGAGTGTCCTCAGAGGTTTGTCATAAAAAAAATACATGGTATATATGCAGACCAATTAAAAGCCCTATCACTGTGTTCAGTTTCCTACCAGTTACTGAGGGGTGATTTATACCCAACCTATAAGGCTGTCTGTGACCCAGCCCTGATGAAAATGTTGCCTGTTCACAAAACTAACTGCAAAACAGTTACCCACTCCAAGGATCTAAACCTAATCTGTGACATGAATAGCTCATGCTGGAGAGACAGATATGTGCCCCAGAGATTGCCCCTCCTCTAGAATACTCTTCCCATTTACATGAAGCGGAGTCCTCTCCTGACCATCAAGTGCAATCTAGACCAATGGATGGGAAATCGGAAATTCATTCCTGGGGTGGAGCCCATGTCCCTTACGGACAGAGGCAGTAGCACCACTTGTTGACCCTTGTTACCTTCCCTCTAGGGTAGAAAATTGGGCAGAATCTGGGTAAAATTGGCTAGGCTTTTAAGGGCTATCGAGCCTAGTATTCTGCTATGAACCTACATATATATGTATATGGCTCTACTTTGATCCATCAAAATTACACTTGACCAAACCTCACATACCCGTTCCCACTTCTTTGAAATGTCACTTCTCCAAAAGCACAAACTGCCAAAATCCCTGTGAAAGGAACCACTTGACCACCATGACAAAACACCCACATGGACCAAAACTAAACCCACCAAACTGGAGGGCTTCGCCCCCACACCCTTTCCTACTTAAATATTCCAACTCCGAGATCATGCTTCATTGCAGAAAGGGCAAAGTTCACCATGGTGGCCAAGTGGTTCCTTTCACAGGGAAAGGATTTCTGCAGTCCATGCTTTCAGAGAAGTGACGTTTTGAAGAAGTGGGAACAGGTAAGTGAGCTGTGGTTAAGTGTAATTTTGATGGATCAAAGTAGATCCGTATATGGATATACGCACACACAAACCAAAAAAGAGGAGAAACTAGTTGTACAAAAATTATATCAGCATACAAATTGCTAAAATTAGACTTGTCATAAATTCTAGTACAAGATCCATGTTAAAGATCATTTTGCATTCTTATTTAAAGCAAGAAAACAGGATTCAAGCTGGTATTGCTTGTTTAAACCACTGTTTATTAAGTAAAAACAAAAGATGAGCACTTTTGACCTAAGGGCAAAAGCACTCATCTTTTTTTTTTCACTTAATAAACCATGGTTTAAACAAGCAGTAGCAGCTCGAATCCTAAGCATTCCTCTCAACTGTACAGATTTTTTGGAGAATATCCAGATTTTTGCCTCATATTTGTCATCCATTTTTCATAAAATTGTGGTTTTCTTGTCAAATTAGTGCCAAATCATTAAAGATTAAAGTTAGAAAATAATGACATACATTTGAGTTTGACTTCATACCCTTCAGAAAACTCATGGTAATGCAAAACTTGTTATCCTGTCAACTTTCTAAGTTTGTAGGAGCTAAAAATTGTCCCTGTTTTTGGGCCTCTGTCCCACTTTTATTTATGGCATTGTCCAGATTTCATGCTCTAAGAGGTTGAGAGGTATGATCCTAATTAAACCCTTTTTCTAGTACTTTGGTTTCTGTGTCTATAAATGGTGTCCTGAGTGGTTCCAGATTTTGTCCTTGTGTCTCTGTGGAGGGCTAGTCTTGATTTTTATCTGGTCTGTCTTGGCTGGGGGTTGCTATTCTTTTTTGTTGGTTTCTTAGAAATCCCTTGTTCCCCTGTCTGGTTGACATTTTTCCCCTGGAGCAGGAGAGGAGCAGGAGATTCTTCTGTAAGTCTTTCTGATGTTCATCGTGCATACAGCTGCAGTAATCACATATGGGTTCTCTGCCGTCAGGCGGGTCCTCGGTCGGCCGAATTCCAAAGTCTAGGTCCGGCGTCGGTTGTTGTCGCTTTCTCTCCTGACGTCAGTGAGGCAGGGGTATATAAGACACAGCCGACGCCATATTCTTCAGTCTTTTTTGCCGCGCGGTGCCCGAAGCAGAAGCAGTTCGCAAGTGCCGGTTGGCCAGCTCCTGAATTTACGAAAAATTGGAAACCGAAGTCTTCTTTAAAGCTAAAGTACCCCGTTGGGGAAACTTTTCTTGCCTCAGACCGATGTCAGAAAAAGTTAACAATTGTATTTCTTGTGGGAAGCAAATACCGCATAAGGATTTCCATTCCCTCTGCATACCTTGTTTAGGCCCAGACCACGATGTCTCGGGCTGTCGCTTTTGCGCTACTTTCAATAAACGCACTATTAAGCGTCGGGCGGAGTTCGCCCAACACTTTTTTGGTAAAGCCTTTGATTATAAAATGTCATCGGAGACTCCGACTACCGTTTTGTCCAAAAACCGCAAGGACAAGGACCGACAAGCGAGGTCCGTGGTCCCCACCGACACCACGCCAAAACCGGCTACACGTGGTCCGGTTCTCAGCGAGACGCCTATGCAGTCCCTGACTACCTACGACACTTCTTTGGCGGTGTCTTCTGTAACCGAGACTGCAAGTACCTCGGCCCATACCCAGACTACAACCACCGAAGCCACTGTGAGCATTGAGCCTCCTAATGTGGACAGGTCCACTTCCACCCATGGTATCTTTAGACCCTCATCTTCCTTTTCCATTAAGGCCTTTACTAAGTCCAAATCAGCCAGGCATCCCAAGAGGCCTGTTGCACAGGGCCCATTTCCAGGCCCCATGCCTAAAAAGCAGATGCTTAAAATGGCTGAGGATTTAATTACTCTTATCAGGGGTTCCCAACCCCCTCCAGACAAGAGGCCCAGAGTGGAGGAAAATTCTCCCTCTTCTGATCAGGGCTCCATTTTTTCAGAACATTCTGATGTAGAGGAGCACGCTTACTCCCCTTTTGAAGATTCTGATGCAGAGCAGTCCATTCCTTCTGTATCTCTTCTAGAGGATTTTTCTTTTGGGGAAACCTTGCACACCTTGAGGGAACACTTCCATTGGGAAGGCCAAGACTTTTCTGATTCCAAGAAAAGACTTAGGGAATTTCTTTTGTTACCTCAACACAGACCTCTGGCGATACCTCCTGTCTTGGACATACTTGATGATATTTATTCGGAGGCTTGCTTTAATCCGGATTCCCTGCCTCCTGCCCCAGTCAAGCCTGATAGGTACTACAGAGTTCCTAACTCCCACCAATTTCTTTACAAAAGCCATAATGCTGACCCTGAAACCATTTCTCAAGGCCCCAAGGGAATGAAGGCCTCTACTGCTAAGAATCCACTACCTTCCGAAAGAGAGTCAAGATCCTTAGAAAGGTGGGAAAAAAAGGTATATACCTTGGCCACCCTAGCCATGAGGGCCTTAAATTGCTTAAATATCAGCAGTTTCTGTTATCACAATTAAGAAATAAAATGTCTCAACCTGAACAACCAGATTTGAAGTAGTTGCAGGATATGATGCATAGTGCAGAACAAGTGGGTAAACACACCTTACAACAATGTGGCTGTGATGCCCTAGAGGCCTCAAGTAGAGCTGCTGTTACAGGATCAGTCATTCGTAGACATGCCTGGCTTAGGGAACAAAGCTTGCCTGATCATGTGAAAGCTAAACTACTAGATGCTCCTTTACAGAAGGATGTGCTATTTGGTACTAATGCTGAGGAGATACTACGGAAAATGGAAGAAAAAGCCAAATCTATGCAAACTGTCAAAGCTTTTCTACAGGTTCAACCACCACGTTTTAGCAGAAATTGGCCTTCTAAAAACTGGTCCTTTCCAGCCACGGACAAGCCCCAAAGAGGTAGATACAGGCGCACAAGGGGCAGAGGACAATCACAAGGATCATATAGAGGCAGGCAATGGCAAACTCCAGCATCAAGAGGTGGCGAAGACAGTGCACAACAATACAGGAAACAAACCCAATGACTTCCTTCTTTCCATGCCAAGCAAGTCTCAGCTGGCAGCACCCTTGGGAGGAAAGCTGGCATTATTTATAAGAAATTGGCATATTGTCACAACAGACAAATGGATCCTGGACGTTATAAACAGAGGCTACAGATTTCATTTTCACACTCTTCCAAAAGTGAGAGGCATGCCAAACCTGCCACACAATCAAAGGGCAGAGGCACAACTACAAATTTCAAAGCTCATAGACATGAAAGCTATTCAAGAGGTACCTACTCACGAACAAGGTCAAGGTTTTTATTCCAGGCTATTTCTGGTACCAAGAAAAGGAAATGACTGGAGACCCATTTTGGACTTATCCATCCTAAACACATTCTTACTCGTACCAAAATTCAAGATGCTCACATTACAGCAGCTTCTTCCCATGCTGGGCAAGGAGTTTTGGCTGGTAACATTGGACCTCAAGGAGGCGTACCTGCATGTCCCAATCAGACAAAGCTGCAGAAGATACCTCAGATTTCTTGCAGGTTCAATTCACTGTCAATTCTCTGCATTGCCCTTTGGCTTATCTACTGCGCCCAGAGTATTCACAAAATGCCTGGCATCAGTAATTGCCTACTGCAGACTTCAAGGGATACAAATTTACCCTTATTTGGATGACTGCCTGATCCAAGCGGACAGCAAGCACATACTTCTGGAACATCTAGCTTGTGTAACACGGTCACTGAATTCCCTGGGATACACAGTCAACAAAGAGAAATCCAGGCTAACACCATCTCAGAAAATAACCTTCCTGGGTGCCAACTTGGACACAACCCAGATGGCCTATCTTACACCAGAAAAACAGGGGCAACTAACTCAGTACTTCAAAATACTAGCAAATTGTACCAGGCTTACTGCAAGGAAAATCCTGCAGGCTCTGGGCTTCATGGCATCTTGCATTCTTTTAATCCCATGTGCAAAGTTGCATATGAGAAAGCTTCAATGGTACCTAAAAAGCCTATGGTCTCAACACAGCCACAATTTGGAAACAATAATACCAATAATTCCATGTTTGCAAAAGGAATTTCAATGGTGGGCCCAAGCATGTCAAACAAACACAGGTCTCCCATTCTGCAAGCCTCAAGCAAATCAAGTCATCACAACAGACGCCTCAGATTACGCCTGTGGGGCGCACATGGCAGACAGGTGCATTCAGAGCAAATGGTCCCAAAAGGAAAAGCACCTTCACATCAATCAGAAAGAAATGCTAGCAGTGATAAATGCAATTACAGCTTTCAAGGACCTCCTGCATCCAGGGCAATTATTCATAAGAACAGACAACACCACAGTAATGTGGTACATAAACAAACAAGGAGGAACACATTCATACCCCCTGTGCAGACTAGCCATGACACTTTGGAACTTGGCTCTGGAATGGCAAATCGAACTTCAGGCACAGTACTTGCCAGGTTTGGAAAACACGCTGGCAGACGATCTAAGCAGAAATGTGACAGATCCACACGCATGGATGTTGCATCCACAAGTGTTTACAAAGATAATCCAAGCATGGGGGAGGCCAGACATAGATCTCTTCGCCTCCCACAGGAATCATCAATTGGAAAAGTTCTGTTCAAGGACCTTTCATCCAAAGGCCTGGAGAGTGGACGCCCTTTCATTCAGCTGGACAGCATGGACAGTTTACGCTTTCCCACCTCTGCCTCTTCTGCCCAAGGTACTCTTGAAAGCAAGAGCAGACAGACCGAAGATGATACTGATTGCTCCAGACTGGCCAAGACAACACTGGTACCCACTCCTGAGTAGCCTAACACATACTCCTCCCTGGTCCCTACCTCTAATGCCTCTTCTGCTGACTCAGCACAACTACAAAACTCTTCACAGTCAGCTGAAAACACTCAATCTCGCTGCATGGGAATTTCCTTAGCACCACAACCGACCCTACTCCCCAAAGAGGTGCAGGATGTCATTTTGGAGGCCAGAAGGCCATCTACTAGAAAGGCTTACTCAGCAAAATGGAAACGGTTTTGCTCTTGGAATGAGAAAAAAGGCCAGGACCCTAGAAAACTGGATTTGCCTCAGGTATTACAGTATCTAGCTGAGCTGCTGAACAGTGGACTTTCATTTTCCTCCATAAAAATCCATGCGTCAGCCATTTCTGCAGAATTCAACACTGATCCACCCTTATTCTCTCACCCACTCTTAAGACAGTTCCTCAGAGGGGCTAAGAATATAAGGAAACAACCAATACCAGCCTGGGATCTTAATTACATTCTAGAAAAATTAACATTGCCTCCCTTTGAACCAGCTGCCTCAACAGATCTGCAATATTTGTCCTGGAAAACAGCCTTCCTTCTGGCCATTACCTCAGCTCGTAGGGTTTCGGAACTACAAGCCCTCATGGCTGTGCAGCCCTTTCTTATCTTCCATCAGGACAGGGTTTCCCTTCGAACCAACCCGTCATTTATGCCTAAAGTGGTATCCAGGGTAGCTTTAAATCAAGCCATACACTTACCTACCTTTTACCCCAATCCTCAAAACAAAGGGGAAAGGCTGCTACACTCCTTAGACATCCATAGACAGCTACGTTATTATTTGGACAAAACAAAGCCTTTCAGGAAATCAGAACAACTTTTTGTGTCCTATGCTGTAGGAGCTCAAGGGAAGCCAGTTACCAAACAGACAATTTCAAAATGGATAGGCCACTGCATACGGTTTTGTTACTCCTATCATGGAAAATCTGTCCCTACAGGCATCAGATCCCACTCCACCAGGGCCACAGCTACCTCTACAGCCTTTCTCAGAGGAGTTCCTACCAAAGATATTTTGGAGGCAGCCACTTGGAGTTCTGTGCATACCTTCACAAAACACTACCACCTGCCTTTATATTCCAAAACTAGAGCAGGCTTTGCCACTGCTGTGTTGCAGGGCATTCTGGCTCATCCCAGTTCCACCTAGTGCCTACCACCCTGTGCGTAGCTTTGGGATTCTACCCATATGTGATTACTGCAGCTGTATGCACGATGAACATAGTACAGTTTTGTACCTACCATAAATGTAGATGTTCGAGTGCTAATACAGCTGCAGTACAGTTTTCCCTCCCTCCTTCCCCTCTTGGTAAAGGCCTAGGGCCTAACCCCTCTTCATACAACCTGATTGGGTTATCGTTCTATGGTATATTTGCTTGCAACTACTGATTTTTGATTATATTGCATTGCATGTATATATAAATATAGTTTATGTATTGCCTTCCTTCTGGGGGCATCTGACATCTGGGGCAAGAAAGACTGAAGAATATGGTGTCGGCTGTGTCTTCTATACCCCTGCCTCACTGACGTCAGGAGAGAAAGCGACAACAACCGACGCCGGACCTAGACTTTGGAATTCGGCCGACCGAGGACCTGCCTGACGGCAGAGAAACCCATATGTGATTACTGCAGCTGTATTAGCACTCGAACATCTACATTTATGGTAAGTACAAAACTGTACTTTTGTTCAGCTGATTGTGTCTTTAGCTGAAAACATTCTTGTGAAGCTCTCCTCATTCTTTGATTTTTATGTGAATTATACATAAATATCATTGAGCTGAACAAGAGATCAACACACATGCCTCATAACTCTGCAGGGTTGCCAAAGACCCTTTTTCTCTTCTTGCAACTGGCATACTAGATCGTGACAAGTGACCCAAGGGCTCATGAGGCAAAAATTACTGCTACCACACCATACTCCTAAGTGCTCTTTCCACAGGTCCCTGCTGCAGTTGCAACAAGTATATTTAATGGGCTGCTCATCACATGCACTTGGCTGGATATGTTCATTGTTAATGAACATTGAGGATCATCATGCACAGTAAACCGAGGAAGGGTGGCCGCAGTCACAGCTGCAGTGTTTCTGATTCATGTGTGCACAGTAAACTGAGGAAAGGAAGCCGCAGTGTTTCTGGATCATGCATGCACAGTAAACAGAGGAAGGTGGCCACAGTTGCAGCTGCAGTGTTTCTGAATCATGCGTGCACAGTAAACAGGAAGGGCGGCCGCAGTCGCAGCTGCAGTGTTTCTGAATCATGCGTGCACAGTAAACAGAGGAAGGGCGGCCGCAGTCGCAGCTGCAGTGTTTCTGATTCATGTGTGCACAGTAAACACAGGAAGAGTGGCCGCAATCACAGCTGCAGTGTTTCTGAATCATGCTTGTACAGTAAACAGAGGAAGGGCAGCCGCAGTCGCAGCTGCAGTGTTTCAGAAACATGCATGCACAGTAAACAGAGGAAGGGCAGACACAGTTGCAGCTGCAGTGTTTCTGAATCATGCGTGCACAGTAAACAGAGGAAGGGAGGCTGCAATCGCAGCTGCAGTGTTTTTGAAACATGTATGCACAGTAAACGGAGGAAGGGCAGTCGCAGTTGCAGTGTTTCTGAAACATGCATGCACAGTAAACAGAGGAAGGATGGCCACATTCGCAGCGACAGTGTTTCTGAATCATGCTTGCACAGTAAACAGAGGAAGGGCGGTCGCAGTCGCAGCTGCAGTGTTTCTGATTCATGTGTGCACAGTAAACCGAGGAAGGGCAGCCGCAGTGTTTCTGGATCATGCATGCACAGTAAACAGAGGAAGGGGAGCTGCAGTCACAGCTGCACTGTTTCTGAATCATGCGTGCACAGTAAACACAGGAAGAGTGGCCGCAATCACAGCTGCAGTGTTTCTGAATCATGCTTGTACAGTAAACAGAGGAAGGGCAGCCGCAGTCGCAGCTGCAGTGTTTCAGAAACATGCATGCACAGTAAACAGAGGAAGGGCAGACGCAGTTGCAGCTGCAGTGTTTCTGAATCATGCGTGCACAGTGAACAGAGAAAGGATGGCCACAGTCACATCTACAATGTTTCTGAATCATGCTTGCACAGTAAACAGAGGAAGGGAGGCTGCAGTCGCAGCTGCAGTGTTTTTGAAACATGTATGCACAGTAAACGGAGGAAGGGCAGTCGCAGCTGCAGTGTTTCTGAAACATGCATGCACAGTAAACAGAGGAAGGATGGCCACATTCGCAGCGACAGTGTTTCTGAATCATGCTTGCACAGTAAACAGAGGAAGGGCAGCTGCAGTCGCAGCTGCAGTGTTTCTGAAACATGCGTGCAGAGTAAACAGAGGAAGGGCGGCCACAGTCACAGCTGCAGTGTTTCTGAATCATGCATGCACAGTAAACAGAGGAAGGGAGGCCGAAGTGGCAGCGTTTCTGAATCATGACTGCACAGTAAACAAAGGGAGGGCAGCCGCAGTCACAGCTGCAGTGTTTCTGATTTTATGTGTGCACAGTAAACCGAGGAAGGGCAGCTGCAGTGTTGCTGGATCATGCATGCACAGTAAACAGAGGAAGGGCAGACGCAGTTGCAGCTGCAGTGTTTCTGAATCATGCATGCACAGTAAACAAAGGAAGGGCAGCCGCAGTCACAGCTGCAGTGTTTCTGAAACATGCATGCACAGTAAACAGAGGTAGGGAGGCTGCAATCGCAGCTGCAGTGTTTCTGAAACATGTATACACAGTAAACAGAGGAAGGGCGGTCACAGTCACAGCTGGAGTGTTTCTGAATCATGCTTGCACAGCAAATGGAGGAAGGGAGGCCACAGTTGCAGCTGCAGTGTTTCTGAAACATGCGTGCACAGTAAACAGAGGAAGGGCAGTCGCAGCTGCAGTGTTTCTGAAATATGCATGCACAGTAAACAGAGGAAGGCATGCACAGTAAACAGAGGAAGGACCGCCACAGTCACAGCTGCAGTGTTTCTGAAACATGCATGCACAGTAAACAGAGGAAGGGAGGCCGCAATCGCAGCTGCAGTGTTTCAAAAACATGCATGCACAGTAAACAGAGGAAGGGCAGATGCAGTTGCAGCTGCAGTGTTTCTGAATCATGCATGCACAGTGAACAGAGCAAGGATGGCCACAGTCACATCTACAATGTTTCTGAATCATGCTTGCACAGTAAACAGAGGAAGGGAGGCTGCAATCACAGCTGCAGTGTTTCTGAAACATGCATGCACAGTAAACGGAGGAAGGGCAGTTGCAGCTGCAGTGTTTCTGAAACATGCATGCACAGTAAACAGAGGAAGGATTGCCACAGTCGCAGCTACAGTGTTTCTGAATCATGCATGCACAGTAAACAGAGGAAGGGAGGCCGCAGTTGCAGCTGCATTGTTTCTGAATCATGAGTGCACAGTAAAAAGAGGGTGGCCGCAGTCACAGCTGCAGTGTTTCTGATTTATGTGTGCAAAGTAAACTGAGGAAGGGCAGCTGCAGTGTTGCTGGATCATGCATGCACAGTAAACAGAGGAAGGGCAGACGCAGTTGCAGCTGCAGTGTTTCTGAATCGTGTGCACAGTAAACAGAGGAAGGGCAGCTGCAGTGTTTCTGAAACATGCATGCACAGTAAATGGAGGAAGGGAGGCTGCAATCGCAGCTGCAGTATTTCTGAAATGTGTGCACAGTAAACAGAGGAAGGGCGGCCGCAGTCGCAGCTGCAGTGTTTCTAATTCATGTGTGCACAGTAAACCGAGGAAGGGCAACTGCAGTGTTTCTGAATCATGCGTGTACAGTAAACAGAGGAAGGGCAGACGCAGTTGCAGCTGCAGTGTTTCTGAATCATGCGTGCACAGTAAACAGAGGAAGGGCAGACGCAGTTGCAGCTGAAGTGTTTCTGAATCATGCATGCACAGTAAACAGAGGAAGGGCAGCCGCAGTCACAGCTGCAGTGTTTCTGAATCATGCATGCACAGTAAACAGAGGAAGGGCAGCCACAGTCACAGCTGCAGTGTTGCTGAATCATGCATGCACAGTAAACGGAGGAAGGGCGGCCAGTGCGGCCACAGTCACAGCTGCAGTGTTTCTGAATCATGCTTGCACAGTAAACAGAGGAAGGGCAGTCGCAGCTGCAGTGTTTCTGAAACATGTGTGCACAGTAAACAGAGGAAGGGAGGCCGCAATCGCAGTTGCAGTTTTTCTGAAACACGCGTGCACAGTAAACAGAGGAAGGGCAGCCGCAGTCGCAGCTGCAGTGTTTCTGAAACATGCGTGCACAGTAAACAGAGGAAGGGAGGCCGCAATCGCAGTTGCAGTGTTTCTGAAACACGCGTGCACACTAAACAGAGGAAGGGCAGCCGCAGTCGCAGCTGCAGTGTTTCTGAAACATGCCTGCACAGTAAACAGAGGAAGGGAGGCTGCAATTGCAGCTGTGGTGTTTCTGAAACGTGTGCACAGTAAACGGAGGAAGGGCAGCCACAGTCGCAGCTGCAGTGTTTCTGAAACATGCATGCACAGTAAACAGAAGAAGGGCGGCCACAATGTTTCTGAAACATGCATGCACAGTAAACAGAGGAAGGGCGGCCACAGTCACAGCTGCAATGTTTCTGAATCATGCTTGCACAGTAAACAGAGGAAGGGCAGTTGCAGTGTTTCTGAATCATGCATGCACAGTAAACAGAGGAAGAGTGGCCACAATCACAGCTGCAGTGTTTCTGAATTCTGCATGCACAGTAAACCGAGGAAGGGCGGCCACAGTCACAGCTGCAGTGTTTCTGAATCATGCTTGCACAGTAAACAGAGGAAGGGCAGCCACAGTCGCAGCTGCAGTGTTTCTGAAACATGCGTGCACAATAAACAGAGGAAGGGAGGCCGCAATCGCAGCTGCAGTGTTTCTGAAACATGCATGCCTAGTAAACAGAGGAAGGATGGCCACAGTCACAGCTACAGTGTTTCTGAATCATGCTTGCACAGTAAACAGAGGAAGGGCAACCGCAGTTGCAGCTGCAGTGTTTCTGAAACATGTATGCACAGTAAACAGAGGAAGGGCGGCCACAGTCACAGCTGCAGTGTTTCTGAATCATGCATGCACAGTAAACAGAGGAAGGGCAGTTGCAGCTGCAGTGTTTCTGAATCATGCATGCACATTAAACAGAGGAAGGGCGGCCACAGTCACAGCTGCAGTGTTTATGAATCATGCTTGCAGAGTAAATAGAGGAAGGGCAGCCGCAGTCGCAGCTGCAGTGTTTCTGAAACATGCATGCACAGTAAACAGAGGAAGGGAGGCTGCAATCGCAGCTGCAGTGTTTCTGAAACATGCGTGCACATTAAACAGAGGAAGGATGGCCACAGTCACAGCTACAGTGTTTCTGAATCATGCTTGCACAGTAAACAGAGGAAGGGCAGCTGCAGTGTTTCTGAAACATGTATGCACAGTAAACGGAGGAAGGGAGGCTGCAATCGCAGCTTCAGTGTTTCTGAAATGTGTGCACAGTAAACGGAGGAAGGGCAGCCGCAGTCGCAGCTGCAGTGTTTCTGAAACATGCATGCACAGTAAACAGAGGAAGGATGGCCACAGTCACAGCTACAGTGTTTCTGAATCATGCTTGCACAGTGAACAGAGGAAGGGCAGCCGCAGTCGCAGCTGCAGTGTTTCTGAATCATGCATGCACAGTAAACAGAGGAAGGATGACCACAGTCACAGCTACAGTGTTTCTGAATCATGCTTGCACAGTAAACGGAGGGAGGGAGGCTGCAATCGCAGCTGCAGTGTTTCTGAAATGTGTGCACAGTAAACTGAGGAAGGGTGGCCGCAGTCGCAGCTGCAGTGTTCCTGAATCCCAGGGCCAAGTGATAAGTAGTGGTAAACCTACTTTTCCACAAATTAATTTCCAATTCCTTTATTCGTTCTCATTTCGTTACTTTTATTCCTTTCTACTGCTCAGTTATCCACCCCATGTTACTCGTTCCCATTTCCATCCTTCTTACTCCCCCTTTCTTCTGCTTTGTGAAGGATGTCGCCCTTTTCCATTCCACTCTTAATCATTAACTAGTATGTAATGCTACCACCCCTACCCCTGATAGAATGAAATTCTTACCTTTTATCCTCCTTTCTCTAAGCCCCCCTTTTTTTGTTTTTGCTATTCTTGACCTGACAAACCACCAGGCGTATCTGTCCACCATCCTTGAATGTGGTTCATCTCCTTAGTGCTTTAGAATGCTTTTAACAATAGCTGCCACTGTTTTTTTAACCGTTAAAATCTTCCCAATTAGTGCCTTAGCATTATTTTTCCATTTATCCAAATCCTCCTTAGTCTTGCCCATTAATATTCTAACATTTTTTCTGTTGTGTTCAATTCCCATCTCCATGGTAATATATTTCCCAATCCTCTCAGTTTTGTAGCAGCAACTTTTTGATGAAGTGAGATTTAAATGGCCTATGTTCAGTTAAGGATTCTTATCTGAGAGGCCAGTGTCTGCCTACCCATCTCTGGGAGGTGGAGCTGTGCTGCTTTCTTTTAGTGGTATGTAATGATGTGGCAGCGTGAAAAATGTGAAAAACACTGGTGGGTCCTTCAGCCTGCCAAGATGTATGGTAGCATTGCACTTTAGTGCATCTGTGGATACATGCAAGAATAGCTGGGCCAAGCCCTGCTCTGACTAGGTTTCACTTCCACTTGAAGTTGATTAGAATTTATTACATAGTCCTAGTATGTACCAAGGAAAATGCCTTACCAGGCCTTCCCTAATGCCTGCTGGTCCATGTACTTGAGTGGTGCTTGCCCCAGGTCCCCTCCCCAGGGGTGACACCAGTCTAGATGGAACATTGCGACTTTTGGGCAGGGAGAAAAGTTGTCTCGGTGTCAATGGGATTTAAGGGAAAAAAAAAAACAAATAAGTAAATAACAATAAAAATTCCTTCTTAAAAATACTGTCTGATTCTGAGGAAGTCGCTTAAACAGACTGTGCCAGTGGGTTGGCCCTGAAAAGGGCCAGTCCAGTGGCTTGCCTGGTTAACAAACAGATATAATAAAATAAAAATACATCTAGCCGCCCATTCTTGCTATAACATTCCGGCTGTTTTAACACCTCCTACACCATTCCTTTTTTTTTTTATCCACACAGTCCTAATTGTTACTGGCCCAGACCACAGTAGCCAACATCCATGCCAGGTCTACCAACCAGTCTCTAATCCCCTCCCAAACTGATTCTTCTTTGTTTTTTTCTTTTTTTTGGGGGGGGGGGGCAATCACTGATTCTGAGGGTAGTCAGTGTGCTTGGCTCATCTGTACTTCTGTGGTGGTTGTGGTTATCACCTACCCACATTCTTTTCCCCACCCATCCCACTTGTTTTTATGTCTAAGGGCACTCCCTTCTTTGGGCCACATCCCTTTAGGGAGCATTTCACTTAGTGCTCTCCCACCTGTGATGGTTATACCCATCCCTTCCCTGCCATTCTGTCAGTCACCTGAACCAGGGTTAGCTGGGCCGTATTCAGGGATGTATCCCTCTGTGCCACCTGAGTGACCCCTCCTACACTATTATTGTTATAATATTACCACACTGTTTTAACACCTCCTAGACCTGCAATCTGTGGCTCTGAAGCTGCATGTGGCTCTTCCACCCCTCTGCAGTGGCTCCCTGTAGCTTTGAAAAATAATGGCCACTCTACCGCACACACACACACACACACACACACACACACACACACACACACACACACACACACACACACTGATCGAGCGAGGGAGTCGTAATATTGCTCCTATAAACTTGGAAACTTGCTAGAACAACATGATTTGTTACCATGCATTCCACACACACGCTGAGAGTGATCAAGTGATCCCCTGGCAGCAGCAGTATCTCCTGAAAGGTTTCCATACCTCTCATACTTCTCAAAGTCTTACCACAAGAAATCTGGACAGAGCCACAAATAAAAGGAACAAAGGACAAAAACAGGGACAGACTTTAAATATTGATCTTTTATAAACTTAGAAATTTGCTAGAATAACATGATTTCTGTTAACATGCATTTTCCACACACTCTCACACTCACACTTTTGCAGAATTTCCCGACTTTTGCCTGCTATGTTTGGTCTGTTTCTGACAAATCATTCTGTGCTGAAGTCAGAAAAAATACAGACATTTGAGTTTCAGACTTCATACCTTTAAAAATATATATGCTAGTGTAAAAGCTGTTATTCTATCAATTTTCTAAGTTTGTAAGAGCAATATTTAAAAAGTGTCCTTATTTTTGGACCTTTGTGCCCCATTATTTACGGGTTGGTCCGGATATCTTGTTCTAAGAGGTCAAGAGATGTGACACACACACAATCCCAACAAAGGAACAAAAATATGGATGGATGGATTTTAAATATTGCTGTTATAAACTTAGTTCTTTAATATTTAGTATAATTATATATAAAACTTGATACACTGTGTTTTCTTTATTTTAGGGGTCAAATAGGTTTTGTGGGTCTCAATAAATTTTATTGGTGGGAGACAGGCCAACAATGGCTCTTTTGATAGGGAAGGTTGCAGACCCCTGTCCTAGACCATTCTTGTTAACACCTCTATTCCAGGTAAGAACATGCGGTGTTAAAATGTCCTTGCCTAGTAGCCGGTGTACTTTTTCTTCCCTGCCAGTAATGCCATTTTCCTATACTAATAGTAAAGTTCCCTGAGTCAACTGCAACAACACTCCTCAGTCCTTATAGCTACTGTAGGAATTAAGAAGGGTCACTCCACCATGATAGGTCCCCCTCTCAGCTTTTAGCAGATTGTCTGTTTCACAAATCCCATCTTATTTGTATTTATTAGCAGAGCTAGGATTGTTTCCAGCCTCATTGATAGTGTCCATTAAGAGTCCATCATTATTAAAGCTTTGCTTTTTTTTTTTGGTTTCTGATTCTGCAAACTGGGCGCCATAGTCGAAAACACATCTGACACAGATATCCTTCAGAAGGGCCTCACAGAAACGGATAACTGGTGCCAGAGCCATGGCCTAAAGTTAAACGCCAAGAAATGCATAGTCATACCCTTCGGGAAAATCAAGGTTACCCCTAGCTACCATATAGGTGGCAATCCACTGAGCACAGAAGAAGTCATCAGGGATCTGGGGACCCAGGTTGACAGTAGCCTTTCGTTTGACACTCATGTTGCTAAAGTAGTTAGAAAAACCTTCTACATTGCCCACCTGATCATGAAGGGATTCACATCTAGATCAAGGGAGGTCATCGTCCCCCTGTACTCATCACTCAGACCTATGATTGAGTACAATGCCCCATTCGGAATATATCTGACCCGACACCTGCAGCAGCTGGAAAGGCCCCAAAAGTTCCTCACCAAAAGGATAAAGGGTCTCAAAAATATGTCTTATGCTGCCCGACTGAAAGAACTCCAGCTCTATTCAATCTCATACCGCTTGCTCAGAGGTGACCTGTGCCTGACATATAAGGCCATGTCAAACCCAGATTTGTTGAATATGCGTCACCTCAAAAAATCTAGATCCCTCAGAACCACAAGGGCGGGAGACTTAAACCTTGACACGGTTATTAATAAAACGTGCTGGAGGGACAGATTCATCACCCAGAGACTCCCTATGCTGTGGAACAAAATCCCGGTACATGTGAGGCAGAGCACCTTGCTGGCCTTGTTCAAGAGGAATCTTGACCAATGGATGGGAGATCGCAGATATACCCCAGGGATTACTTCAGTGTCACTGCTTGACAGAGGCACAGCAAAATAATAGGCATAGTTTTATTCAAACTAAAGGGGTGGCGAAAGCCACATAACTATGGGCTAGGCTTATAAATGCCCTTGGGCAGATAGCCTAGTATAAACCTATGAACCTATAAATGTCTGATTATAGACAGTAAGCTCCATATGACTGTGCAGTTACCTAGGTACATGCACTGATAAACATTTGCCCTTCAAGGCTAGTGGTACCTCTCAAAGATGGCTCGTGTTAAATGGGCCATTGCACCAGATAACATAAGGTGGGTCTCCTTGGTATTGTAAAGCTGATGTTTGGTTTGAAATCATTCAGTGAGAGCAGAGTTACCATTGTCTTGTGGAGGGTGGCTGCAGGGGCAGTGGGTTGTGACATACTGACACTGAACCCCTGTATGCTAGTACATCAATTTGTTACATTACTGGTAGTGAGTGATGAAACTGATTGTGTGCAAAGAGGAGCTGGATCCTGGGAACATTTCTGAAGACTGAGATTGGATATGTGTGATTTTTGCCATAAACCATCTACCACTGAGGTAGTTGGTCCTGGGAAAACTTGCAAAACTTGACATGCTTTGTCTGATTGTAAGGTGTTCATGAGTCAGCATACCAGATACTTTTTTGGGGTCAGTGAATGTGGATTCACAAAAAAGAGCCATTAACTGTATTTTCCCGAAAAAGAATCTACCTTACTTAAAAATACAAAGGTCTGCTGCTCCTTTCCCTAATTAGCCTCCTACTGTCTAATTCTCATGATTGCACTGCTTCTGCAGGCTCAGTCAAGGGACTTATTTCCATTTAAGTGTAAAGCGACTTTTTAATGTATTTTCCCAGTATGGCTTTTGGGAATATCCACACTTAATGCAAGGTGTCTGTAATTCAGAGGTTTATACCATTTGATAAACTTTCCCATTAGTTACCTTTTCATATTCCTGTTTCGTAATGTCTTTGATGCACAAGATTGTGTAATGTTATCCTTCTCCTTGGTTGTTGCATCTAAAAAGGCTACCACTACCTACATTCCTATAAAGCTGCAAGGTCCTAGTTCTCCTCTGCATTATTGTTTCAGACAGAAGGCTATTGATTGTACATTCATATGTAGAGCATTATTGCATTATCTCACAGACTGTTCTAATATTTTCAGCATTAGATCTGACAGTAATAAATATAAAACAAAAATGGCACTGGGAGTAGCAAAAACCAACCAAGAACCAAAAACACACTGTGCCAACAGAAGGACAACTCAAACTCCGATAGCGTAGAAATGTTTAATCACCGCTTTCATAAAAAACGCTTCAGAATGAATTCACAATAAAATCAAAGCTGTTTAAATACACTTCATTTCAATTAAAAGAAACCATTCATTCAATTAATAAAATTTAACAAGACATTGTTATAATGTTAACCTCCTTTCTTCTAAAAACACTTAATATTACTACTTTTTTTCAGTCCAGGTGGACTGTCAGCACCCAGTCTTAGTTGCCATAAGGTTTCCCTTCTTTCAACCCTATTTTTGATATTCCTCCCTCGCAGATCTTTGCTAATATACTCTAAAATAGCAAATGAAAACTTTTTAAACATAGTACACTCCAAAGTCTGCCTATATAAAGCATTATTACTGTCTGGTTTTAATGGCATAGCAGTGTTCTTTAATACACTTGCTGAGCTGTCTGGCGGTCATACCTATATAAAATGCCACACAACCAGAGCACAAAGCAATGTATACCACATGAGATGCATTACAAGTAAACCTACCAGGCACAACAATAGTATGATCTAAATGTGTTGAACTAATATATGGCCCTTCATGGATAAACCTGCAGGCAGAACAATTTAAACATTTATAAGTACCTTTAGGTTTGTCTGAGGGGAAAGGACAGCAGTGCTATCATGTTGTAATAAATTCTTTAAGCTCTCTGATTTTTTATAAACAAAACTAGGAACCTTCCCCAAAATACTTGACAAATTACTTTTACCACTAATAATTTTCCAATTATCAGTGATAATGTTTTTAATCATAATACTATCTACAGACATATCCACAGCACATTTAAGCTGACTAGGTGAAAAATCTCTACCTGAATCATCAGTTGCTGTTTTAACTGTTAAACCATGAACCAAAAATAGATGGAAAGTCTACAGATCTTCTATTAGAGATCTCAGATACTAAATTATGTAATAAGACTTCTGGATATCCTCTTGCTAAGAATAAACCTGTAATGAATGCTGTTTCAACAAAGAAATCTTCATCACTACTGATTAACCTAGAGGTTCTTATGTACTGTCTTTTCGGAATGTTCTGTCTCATAAAAGCAGGGTGATTGCTCTGGTAATGTAAATAATTATTTACACAAGTCTCTTTTCTATATATCTTGCTGGAAAAACTTTTTTCTACTGTATGCCAAGAGAGAACCACATCTCAATAGTTAACCTGGTGCCCTGAATGGCTTAACATAAATTTCAAAAAATTACTACTACTACTACTGTTAAGCTGTTCTAAAAAAAGTCTGCCTTATCTTTAGATCCCTTAATAACAAAAAAAAGTCATCAATAAAACGATAAAACAAAATATCCTTAGCTAAAAGAATATGTGGCAAGCATTCCATTTCCCACAACTAAACCTGCAAAAGTAGGAGTGACTGTGGCCCCCATGGCAACTCCCCTTCTTTGCTGAAAGTATTTTCTGTTAAACAGAAAAAAAATATTTTCTAACTTAAGTTCTAACAGCAAAATACAAGTTTTCACTGAACTTTCAGACCATACAGTATACTTATTTAAAAAATTAGCTACATATTCCAACCCTACGTCAAGAGGTATGCAGGTATATAAGGAGACCATATCTACAGTTAGTAAAAAAAAATTATCACCGAGCACCACTATTCTCTTTCAAATGAAACAATCTAATAGATTCTAAAAATGACCAAGAATCCTTTATGCATGAAGACAGACCTTGCACTAAAGGATTAAGTAACTTGTCCAAATATAAGGAAATTCCCTCAGTGATGCTACCAGCAGAATAAACAATAGGTAGATAGATCTGACCATCTGCATCCAAATTCTTCTTTTATTCATTCCACCTCGAGATAACACACTTTGTAATAGAATTACACAACGTTAAATACAATACAGAATTACACAACGTTAAATACAATTGATTCTTGAGTATTCCCTTCCTTTTCGATTGTACCGTCATCATCACCTTTCTCTTCTGGCCTCTGCACCATTACTTCTTCAGTCTGCCTTTGTTCCTATACCATGATTTGTTGACATTACGGGAAGTACACCTCTTTCACCACAATTGTTGTTCCACTTTTTCTACATCACTATCCTTAGCACTGACCAATAACCAAACAGTGACCAAATGTGAGAATCAAACCCTGTATCTTGTGTGTGTAAGGTAAACACCTTAGCTTTTATATCGCCAAACACAAAAATAAAATAAAAAAGAAGGGCACACCATAGCTTAAATAGCGAAATACTGCTTTATTCACATGGACCAAACAACTGAGCGCTTTCACCTGTACATCCCAGGCTTCATCAGAGTCATAGTAAAATACATCACTTCCTTTTTAAAGTTTGTTAAAGTGACATCACACAATCAAACTAACTGCTGCCTTTAAAACTTGTATTATAAAAAAATTAATTCATGTTTAAACACATAATCAAACCCCACCCCCATAAAATACATACACAAACACTATAATACCATATAAAACATTATTTGTCAAATATTCAAATGTTCAAAGCTCCCTGTTTCAGAATTAGAACAATGGATATGTTGTCATTGATACCTGGAAACATTTTGGCATTGAGTCTTAGTTGCCACCTTGTCTCACTTGGTTCTAAAGGCAGTTTATGATCACCATCTTTCTGATTTTTCCCAACCCGGTCAATAATAAAGAATAAAAATCTCCTAAAATTAGTGCAAATAACTGAATGGTTATACAATGCACTAACCGCTTTCTTATTGTTGATGTCCATAACATGCTTGGCAATTCTATCCTTAAGCTTGCGAGTAGTTTTCCCTACATAGAATGCCGAGCATGTAATACATGATGCCATGTATACCACATTCAAGGTAGTACAGGTACATCTACCTGGGCAGTCAAGAGTATGGTGGTAACCTTCCACAGCCACATACGGGCCATCATTAATGAATTTACAATAATTACAATGTCCACATTTAAATATTTGGGACTTTTAATATTTAGTTGTTTTTGACCCATTTGTTTCCAGCAAATCTTGCACATTCATACCCTTGCTGTAGACTGTATGTGGCTTATCACCTACTTTCTGTCTAAGTGTTGCATCAAACGAAGTATCCCAGGCAGTCTCCAAAATCCTTAATGTTTCTGCACAGTTCTGGTTATATTTTACTACCATAACATTATTGTTCACTTGTGGTTTATGATTGTTATTTGTAACACTAGCATCTCGTATCAATATAGGACAAAACAAAGTAGACCTATATTTATATACTTCTTTTTTGATACGTAGTAACATTTTAATAGGATAACCTCTATTCAAAAACATTCCAATCAATTTATATATTTCACTTCTAAATTCACTGTCATTACTAATGAGCCTTGAAAGTCTACACATTTGACTTTCACAACTCCCCTTTTCTGGTGGGGAGGGTGACAACTGTCATAATGCAACAACCCATTCGAGAAGGTGGATTTTCAAAAAATTGTGGAGGTCAAATCAAAACACCATCCTTTTTCTTAAATAAAATATCTAAATAGTCGATCTCTAATGGATGAATTCTGTGTGTAAATGATAAATAACTAGTGCTCTTGTTCAAATACTGCAATAATTCATTTAATTCACTTTCATTACCACTCCATAGCACCAGTATATCATCCAAAAATCTCAGATATTTTAATATTTTATACATATATTGAGACTTAAACACAAACTGGTTTTCCCAATCTAATAAAACCAAGTTTGCAAAAATGGGGGCACATTTCGCCCCCATCGCCACCCCTGTGACTTGCCGAAAATATTCCCCCTCAAAATATAAGAAATTATTTTCTGGTAACAAAATTAACTTTAATATTAGATAAGATACCAGAATCAAACAAACATTTCTCAAAAGCTCGTATATCTTCTTCGTGGGGGATAACAGAAAATAAATTGACCACATCAATGGCAACAAACATCACATTGTCAACTGGCCCAACATCTTGAGACAATGCCATGAGTCCTTGAGAATGTGGTCAATTTTCACTGTAATAGGTTTACTATAGTGGTCAATATAAGCTGCTAATGGTTCAGTTTTAGAACCCCTCACCACCACTATAGGCCTAAATGGGGGCTTCTCTATACATTTGTGAATCTTTGGTAATCCAAAGACCACAGGAATGACGGGCTCATTAACTGTGTTGAAGTCATATTCGGTGTTGTCAATTATGTCCTGACAAAAGGCATCAAATAACTCCATGTCAATTTTAGAGTAGGAATAATGTACTTCATTCCTCGAAACTCTTGCGTAGGTGGAAGGGTCATCCAAAATGCCAAACATCTTAATACTATAATCAGTATTTGACATGACCACTATCCCACCCCCCTTATCCGGTCTCATGAATCTAGTAGTCTTATTGTTCTTTATGTCAAGTAATACCTTCCTTTCTTCTTTACTTAAATTGTCACTACAGTTCCCTTGCTTGGCAGATTGTTTCCTAAATTCAGTCTCACAAAAAGATTCATACATCATAACATTTTTATAAGGTGCAATAAATGTACTAGTCCTTTTCAAACCACTCCTAGTAACCATGTTGTCTTGTGGCAATAATAATTTCAAGTTAAGCTGACGTGTATAAAGACGCAAATTCAACAATAAAGAAGCAATGTCATTTTTTATAAGTTGGAACAAATGACGGACCTGTACTCAACATCTCACAATGTATTGTGGTCAACTCCAATTCAGTGAAATTATACACCTTAAAATCACCATGCACAAAAGTGTTAACAGTGTTATTACATGTTAGTTCAAACATTGTAGAATTTACATTCAAATTTTCATTTTTATGTACATCTAATAATAATAATTCACACCCCCTCCCCTTCCAATCCGTCTGGTTGAATGTCCACCTGTTCTGTTGGCCATAACCCTTCCGACCGTTCTGGCTCTTTAAGCGTTCTGATCTCCTTGGTAAAGGGGGGATTGTTCTAAAAAACCTTCTTCATAACATTCAGAGTCTAAGCTTCCCATTGTCGTGTCGTCATACTGTGTATTATTTACCCTTTTAGCATGCACGTCTTCATTCCTGCCCTTTTCATTGACAGAAACTACATTAGGACCATTGTCAACATAATTTTTACTATACACATTTCTGTTAGAATAATCATGCATGTCACGTTGTATTTTAGTTTGTCTCTTTGATATATTATCTTTTACAAACTTCTCTACATCAGCCAAAATTTTATCATATTTCTCTTTATATGCACAGAATAATAAATCACTAGTAATGTTAGAATTATAAGAAACAATGTCCTGTTTTAATATGGTCAATTTACTGTCATTGTCCTTCATAATAATAATACGCATTACCTCCAGGCCTGTTTAAAAAGTTCCACAAGTTCTTGAAAAGCTGGCGAACCCTTATTAATCCCATTGGGTAATTTCCACAACCGAAGACCTTTCAGTACTTGTTTTAACCTCAAAGATTCTGATAGAAATGCATTGTCCAACTGTAATCCACGATATATTCGACATGTTTTTTTCAAAAGCCATCAGTTGCGAGTTTAATGTTCCAATGTTCAAAATCTCCTTGTTGCCCGTTTTGAAATTCAAGGATGGTGCCGAAAACCAATCCCTAAGTCCTGCTGTACTAGACGAACCCGGCTCACTTTCCACAAAATTCGAACCACCTTCCATTGATGTCTGCCTGTCAGGAGCAACCAGACAAAGCTGCTGTGCTGCCGGTATTGCCCTCTGCCTCTCAATACTGATCTTATTAACTGGAGCAGCAGTAAGATGAACCGAAAGCTTGTTAACCACTTCCATCAATTCTTTAATCAATGATTCCATGCTGAGTAAGCAGGGTAAACGCAAATTCAATGCTGAGGTGCCTCAAGGTATAACAAACTCAAAACCACTGCATAAAGGGTGGAATAACCGAAATATCTCCAAACACAAAAATAAAATAAAAATGAAGGGCACACCACAGCTTAAAAAGTGAAACACTGCTTTATTCACATGGACCAAACGACTGAGTGCTTTCACCTGTACATCCCAGGCTTCATCAGAGTCATAGTAAAGTACATCACTTCCTTTTTAAAGTTTGTTAAAGTGACATCACACAATCAAATTAACTGCTGCCTTTAAAACTTATATTATTATAAACAATTCATTCATGTTTAAACACATAATCAACCCCCACCCCATAAAATACATACATACCATATAAAAAAATATTTGTCAAATGTTCAAAGCTCTCTGTTTCAAAAGTGGAACAATGGATATGTTGTCATTAATACCTGGAAACGGAGTGGTAATGAAAGTGAATTAAATGAATTCTTGCAGTATTTGAACAAGAGCACTAGTTATTTATCATTTATTTTACGCACATAATTCATCCATTAGAGATTGATTATTTAGATATTTTATTTAAGAAAAAGGATGGTGTTTTGACCTCCACAATTTTTTGAAAATCCACCTTCTCGAATGGGATGTTGCATTATGACAGTTGTCACCCTCCCCACCAGAAAAGGGGAGTTGTGAAAGGTCAAATGTATAGACTTTCAAGGCTCATTAGTAATGACAGTGAATTTTGAAGTGAAATATATAAATTGATTGGAATGTTTTTGAATAGAGGTTATCCTATTAAAATGTTACTACGTATCAAAAAAGAAGTATATAAATATAGGTCTACTTTGTTTTGTCCTATATTGGTACGAGATGCTAGTGTTACAAATAACGATCATAAACCACAAGTGAACAATAAGGTTATGGTAGTAAAATATAACCAGGACTGTGCAGAAACATTAAGGATTTTGGAGACTGCCTGGGATACTTGTTTTGATGCAACACTTAGACAGAAAGTAGGTGACAAGCCACATAAAGTCTACAGCAGGGGTATGAATGTGAAAGATTTGCTGGAAACAAATGGGTCAAAAACAACTAAATATTACAAGTCCCAAATGTTTAAATGTGGACGTTGTAATTATTGTAAATTCATTAAAGATGGCCCGTATGTGGCTGTGGAAGGGTTACCACCATACTCTTGACTGCCCAGGTAGATGTACCTGTACTACCTTGAATGTGGTATACATAGCAACATGTATTACATGCTCGGCATTCTGTGTAGGGAAAAGTACTCGTAAGCTTAAGGATAGAATTGCCAAGCATGTTGGGGACATCAAGAATAAGAAAGTGGTTAGTGCATTGTATAACCATTGAGTTATTTGCACTAATTTTAGGAGATTTTTATTCTTTATTATTGACCGGGTTGGGAAAAATCAGAGAGATGGTGATCATAAACTGGCTTTAGAGCTAAGTGAGACAAGGTGGCAACTAAGAATCAATGCCAAAACGTTTCCAGGTATCAATGACAACATATCCATTGTTCCACTTTTGAAACAGAGAGCTTTGAACATTTGAGTATTTGACAAATAATTTTTTATATGGTATTATAGTATCTGTGTATGCATTTTATGGGGGGGGGGGTTGATTATATGTTTAAACATGAATGAATTTTTTATAGTAATGTAAGTTTTAAAGGCAGCAGTTAATTTGATTGTGTGATGTCACTTTAACAAACTTTAAAAAGGAAGTGATGCATTTTACTATGACTCTGATCAAGCCTGTGATGTACAGGTGAAAGTGCTCAGTCATTTGGTCCATGTGAAAAAAAACAGTGTTTCACTTTTTAAGTTGTGGTGTGCCTTTCTTTTGTATTTTATTTTTGTGTTTGGTGATATTTTGGTTATTCCACCCTTTATGTGGTGGTTTTGAGTTTGTTATACCTTAGCCTTTATGCCAACCAAAAGTCTCATCTTGCACCAGAGTTTAATAATTTCATTTTTCTACTTTCTTTGTCTCTGAACTCCTCATAGTGACCCAATTTCATCTTGAGTTGTGGCCTCTTAAAAACCCCCACAGCCATTGCCCCTTGTAACTGGGATTGTACTGCATCCCTGCAGTCTCTACACATCACTCCATTCCCTTCCTGATGTTTAATTTCCTCCAGCCCCCATCGGAGACTTATTTCCTTTATTCTTGTCAAATACTGTAAGTTAGGGAATATGTGTGTAATTCAGTAATAGATGGCACTGTGTCAAAAAATGAAGTTGAAGTATATGGTACAGATAAGTCAAGTAATACTCAAAGTGCAGTAGATGTGAAATACATTTTCAAGGTATACATAGGTGTGCAAATTTAAATAATAAAAACATTATTTAGCTATGCAATATTGATCTGCCCCTTTAATAAAGAACTAATATGCCAAAGGATTCTGTTGTTTTGAAGTGGAGTTGTATTTAAAAAATAAATAAGTAAACAGACAAGTAAAGAACTAGTTGCTTATTTAGTAATAAATAACGACCAAGGCCAGTGAAAGAAACCCAGACTTTAATGTGCAAAAACCAATACAAGCTCGAGCACCTCAGCCAAAAGGCTTTTCAAGAAGCAAAAAGCATAACACCAGCAATTACATCACTGCATTAAAAAATCCACCAGTAAAAATAATTCAATTACACAATTAAATAAAAAGTAGTGATAGTCACCTTTGTAGTGGTTAGGAGATTTGTGGATGTCCATGTCAGCCAACCAATAAGGTTCAGTGCCCAGCTACAGTGAGCTACTGTCAGTGGACACCAGTGGACATTAATTATGAGTGCACTCACACTGTCCCATGCACAGGGACTCAAGGGGGAACTAGAAAGTGTTAGGTCTTTTTGGAGGTGGCACTCCTGTGGTGGGGCTTTCACCGAAGCTCTCTACCTTCCATCTCCAAAATGAGGAACACTAGCCCTCATAATGTGGTACAAATGGGCAAAATGTGGGAACAACTTCATCTTGGAAGGGCATGCTGGTTTTACTTATAAAGAAGATCTTTTAATGAATTAATATGATTAATTTCTATTTACCATGGATTTCACTTAAAAAAAAATTCCTAACACTGAATTTGTGACCGACTCTTTCAATGTGGAACTTTGAGAAACATGAACTTTTTAAGACCCCAAATGAGGTACGTTCCTCGTAATGAAGTACACTTGAGAGGTATGGCTTTCACTTCCTTTCTTCTCCAAAGAGGGGTAAATGAATGTCAGCCTCTCACTCCAGTCCCCTCCTAATTGGACTATTGGTTGATCCTGACTCATTTGTGTGACAGTTAAGGCTCCATTCTTGTATGCCAAGAACACTAAACCAGTGGTAAACCGCTATCAGTGAACCAAAGACCAAAAGCAAAAAGTAAAATAGACAACTGCCTTATATATACTGACAATGTTTAGTATGATTTTTTTTCTGAAGCAGTCCTACCATACGAAAGCGCTCAATAAATAATTTTATTTTGAATTGTGTAGTCTGGTGATCGCTTCCTCCTACATTATATAGTTTACTTTTTGTTTTCCATTCCTATTTGCCACTGAGTTGGACCTTGATAGATAACTTTAATCACTGGGATTATTCTATTATTGTTAGAAAACATGCCAAGGTAATGTACAATGGGGTGATATGCCTACCCCTGTTCTTGCTTTTTTGGAGCAGTAGGAAAAGTCTAGTACTATGTTTCTGCAAGTTATTCTGCTCAGTTTAATTTTAAGTGCTCAGTACACCGCAAGTGAGTTTCTTGAAAAACAACAGGCTGAGTTTGTCAAAATCTTAGATTTGGTATCCCACCTTTTGTGCAACAGTTTTTAATTGGTTTATGTAGTGTTTTTAATCTTACAGGAGCTGACCTGTTACTGTTATGGACATACACCAAATGGTTACATTTTGATTTAAGCTTTGAATTAAGAAAGTAAGTTTAAAGAAAATAATTAAATTACACAATACTTGAACTTAACTTAAGTTCTATAGCTTGTGCTTATACAAGAATATCTTCTTCCCAACAGAAAACCACGTAAAACTTGTCATCTGTGTAGTCATAGGCTGTTGCTAGGCAACATACCAGTTTTTGAAACCTAAGCACTGCAAACCCACCAGTATACCCAAATAGTTAAACCCCTGTCCATAAGTGATGGGGGGAGGCTAGGCATGGGGTAAATTTGTGACTTCCCATCCATTCATCTGAGTTAGATTTGAAAATAGTGACAGATGTTCTTTATTTTATAGAAAGTCGAAATTTGTAGCAGAGGTGGAGATTTTTTTAGGAGAGAGACTGGTCATGACAACAAGTCCTATTTAGGTACTTTGACCTTGTATTTGTGTTAATACCAGTTGTGAGGGAATGTGGAACATCAAGCAAGACAGGGCCATTTAAAGCTTTGTACGCCAGGCATATATCACTCCATGGAAATCTGTAGAAAGCAAAAAAGATAGACAGATGGCTTTTAGATTTTCATGATTACATAAAGAGCTTGTGCCAAAGATGTTTTTGGTGAATAGTCAATGTTTTTTTTTTCAAGTTGGGTTGGGTGTTTAGACAAATATATACTGAAGTGCACATTGTTTTCTAGTATAGCTCTGATATGAGACACAAGTAGAAAGAAGTGAGGGCTTCTTTTAATCAAGGGGCAATGCCCTTAGTAATAAATTTTGGTGAAGTTCATGGCTTTCCTAATGACAGAGGAGGATATGTTGTGGTCATAGGAGAATTAGTTCTTCACAAAGTGGTCTAAATTTGTATTGACCATTTTAATTTTAGGGGGATTCTTGCAGATTGTGTGATGTTATATTTTTTAGCAGTCTGCTTTTGACTGTGATCCTGACACCATAAGTTAGTCCAAGTTAGGCCCTCTTTGCACATCTGAGTGTCTAGGTAGAGTTCATGATGTCGCTAAACTTGCAGCCATCCATGAAATTTGTCATCAAGAAGCTTTAATGTCTGATTTGACATAAGAGAAATAAATTCCAAATAGAGGTGTTCCCAAAACAGCACCCTGCAGTGTACCACTGGTGACAAGTCTCTTGGAGAATAGTGCGCCAGTAGCTGTACTACAGTGGTGTCTATTAATAGTGCACCAGTAAATGTACTACAGTGATGTCTGAATAATGTGCTTGTAACTGTAATACATTGATGTTTGGTAATAGTGTGGCAGTAACTGTACTATAGTCGTGTATGAGCAGTGCGCCAGTAACTGTACTACAGTGATGTCTATTAATAGTGCACAGAAACTGTAATACAGTGATGTCTGAAAAGTGCAACAGTAACCATTGTACAGTGGTGTATGAACAGTGTGCCAGTAACTGTACTACAGTGGTCTGTTAATAGTGCACCAGTAACTGTACTACAGCGGTGTCTGAATAATGCACCAGTAACTGTACTACAGTAGTGTCTATGAATAGTGCACCAGTAACTGTACTACAGCGGTGTCTGAATAATGCACCAGTAACTGTACTACAGTAGTGTCTATGAATAGTGCATCAGTAACTGTACTACAGTGGTGTCTGAATAGTGTTCCAGTAACTGTACTACAGTGGTGTCTGAAAAGTGTGCCAGTAACTCTAATACAGTGGTGTCTGAACAGTGTCCCAGTAACTGTACTACCGTGGTGTCTGAAAAGTGTCTCAGTAACTGTACTACAGTGGTATCTATTAATAGTCCGCCAATAATTTTACTACAGTGTTGTCTGTTAATAGTGTACCAGTAACTGTACTACAGTGGTGTCTGTTAATAGTGTAGCAGTAACTGTACTACAGTGGTGTCTGTTAATAGTTTGCCAGTAACTGTAATACAGTGGTGTTTGTTAATAGTGTTCCAGTAACTGTACTATAGTGGTGCCTCTTAATAGTGCACCAGTAACTGCACTACTGTGGTGCCTGAACAGTGCATCAGTAACTGTACTACAATGGTGTCTGTTAATAGTGCGCCAGTAATTGTAATACACTAGTGTCTGAAAAATGTGCCAGCAGCTGTAATTTAGTGGTGTCTGTTAAGTGTGCCAGTGACTGTACTACAATGGTGTCTGTTAATATCTGAAGAGTGTGCCAGTAGCTATAATACAATGATGTCTGAACAGTGTGCCAGTAACTGTACTACAGTGGTGTCTATTAATAGTGTGCCAATAACTGTACTACACTGGTGTCTGAATAGTGCACCAGTAACTGTACTATAGTAGTGTCTATTAATAGTGCACCAGTAACTGTAATGCAGTGGTGTCTGAATAGTGCACCAGTAACTGTAATACAGTGGTGTCTGAATAGTGTGCCAGTAACTGTAATACAGTGGTGTCTGAACAGTGTCCCAGTAACTGTACTACAATGGTGTCTGTTAATAGAGTGCCAGTAACTGTACTACAGTGGTGTCTGTTAGTGTGCCAGTAACTGTAATACAGTGGTGTCTGAAAAATGTGCCGGTAACTGTAATTCAATGGTGTCTGTTAATAGTGTGCTGTTAACTGTACTAAAGTGGTGTCTGTTAAGTGTGCCACTAACTGTACTACTGTGGTGCCTCTTAGTGCACCAGTAATTGTGATACAGTGGTGTCTGAACAGTGCACCAGTAATGGTACTACAGTCGTGTCTGAATGGTGCATCAGTACTGTACTACAGTGGTATCTATTAATAGTGCACCAGTAACTGTACTACAGTGGTGTCTGTTAATAATGTGCCAGTAACTATAATAGAGTGGTGTCTATCAATAGTGTACCAGTAACTGTACTACAGTGGTGTCTGAAAAATGTGCTGGTAACTGTAATTCAGTGGTATCTGATAATAGTGTGCTGGTAACTGTACCACATTGGTGTCTGCTACTATCTGAAGAGTGCACCAGTAGCTGTAATACAGTGATGTCTGAACAGCATGCCAGTAAATGCACTACAGTGGTGTCTATTAATAGTGCACCAGTAACTGTACTACAGTGGTGTCTGTTAATGAGCCAGTTGGCAATCCAGTGCAATGCACAGGGACTGATACTTTGTTTGACAAGTTTATTGATGATGCCATAGTGTGGTATAGTACCCAAAGCTTTAGTCTCCAGTATGTGTGGGTTTTTGCAATAATAAAGGCAAGTAAGTTTGCACATATTTGTACAGGTTTGGGTGTGAGAATTCACTGGATTTAGTTCAACTTCCCTAGAAAGATGGTGTTTGGGTTAATGGAGAGGGACTCAAGTTTCAGATATGTTTCATTGTTCTGTAGTTGGTGAGGATGTGATAATAGGTCTTGTTTACTGGTATCAGGATATTAAGGAGTTGGAGGTTATTGTCCTGGTTGATTAGTTTAGAGGTGATGATGTTTTTGAGAAAGATGACACACCACCACCAGCATTACTGTCACCTGCACTTGCTTGCCTAAACAAGTAGGAAGAGAAGACGGGTAGTGTGAGTGCTGTTGTAACTATTCTAGAACCAGTTTTCAGAGAAAACAAACAAATCTATGTTTTCCAGAGTATTTGAGGGGGTATTTTCTTGCTTGAACTCATAGCAGTGAGTAGTACTGTTAATAGTGCACCAGTAACTGTACTATAGTAGTGTCTGTTAATAGTGCACCAGTAACTATAATGCAGTGGTGTCTGTTAATAGTGCTCCAGTAACTGTACTACAGTGGTGTCTGTTAATAGTGCACCAGTAACTGCACTACAGTGGTGTCTGTTAATAGTGCACCAGTAACTGTAATGCAGTGGTGTTTGTTAATAGTGCTGCAGTAACTGTACCACAGCGGTGGCTGTTAAGTGTGCCAGTAACTGTAATACAGTGATGTCTGAAAAGTGCACCAGTAACCATAATACAGTGCTGTCTGAACAGTGCTATTTGCTAAACTGGAATAATTTATATTTACTAGGTTGTAGCCTGAATAAACAGAGTACCTTAAAAAGCTGTTAAGGGGCTAGAGAAAGTCTTGGCCAATATGTAAAAAGCCATGATTAGACAGGTGCGGGCCTTTCTTAGCAAAACAGGTGAGACTTTATTCATCTCCCTCCATGTTGACATATACTAGGCTCCTTTAGAATTATTCCAATAACTAAGCCAGTTATTAAAGGCAGTCAACCTTGCTTGTATTGTAGCATCATTCTCAGGGATGGCAGGATACTGCTCAAGGCTAGTTTCTTTCCAGCATTAGAGATATACTTGGAGACTTCCACTATGCTGCTCATCATAAGTCATTCATATCCATATGACCAATGACCATGTCATAGCCGTAGTTAGAGTGAAGGGATTTTAGTACATAGATGATATTGCAAATTGTAGCACCAATGCCAAGTGTTACCTTTGCCTTTGCTCAGGTGTTAGTATGTAACCAGCTGTGAAGTTTATACTCATTCTCCAAATATATAACTGAACTATACAATTAGAATATGAACTGCGTATATACAAGCAGAAATTCACATCCGGTATTAAGTCTTCCAAGACCTGAAGAAGCCAAACAATTCTCAGTTGCTACAGTAACTTCTGAAGTTACAGGTTAGTAGCAGATGTTCGTCGTGCATACAGCTGCAGTCATAACAGATGGGTTCTCCTGCTGTCAGGCGGGTCCTCGGTCGGCCGAATTCCAAAGTCTAGGTCCGGCGTCGGTTGTCGTCGCTTCTTCCCTGACGTCAGTGCGACAGGGGTATAAAGGAACCAGCCGACGCCATTTTCTTAGTCTTTCTTGCCGCGCGGTGCCCGAAGCAGAAGCAGTTCGCAAGTGCCAGTCGGCCAGCTCCTGAAATTACGAAAATTTTGCAACCAAAGTCGTCTTGAAAGCTAAGTACCCCGTTGGGGAAACTTTTCTTGCCTCAGACCGATGTCAGACAAAGTTAATAATTGTATTTCATGTGGGAAGCAAATACCGCATAAGGATTTTCATTCGCTCTGCATTCCTTGCTTAGACCCAGACCACGACATCTCGGTCTGTCGTTTTTGTGCTACATTCAACAAACGCACCATTAAGCGTCGAGCGGAGTTCGCCCAACACTATTTTGGCAGAAAATTTAACTATATTATGTCGTCGAATACTCTGACTCCAGTTTTGTCTAAAAAATGCAAAGATAAGGCCCAACCCACGAGGTCCGCGGCCTCTACCGACACCATGCCAAGGCCGACTACAGGTGGTCCGGTTCTCAGCGAGGCACCTACGCAGCCCCTGCCCACCGATGACACTTCATTGGTGGTGTCTTCTGTGCCCGAGGTCGCAGGCTCCTCGGCCCACACCCCGACTACAGATACCGAAGCCACTCTTGGTGGTGAAACTCAAAATGTAGACAGGTCTGCCTCCTCTCAGGGTGTCTTCAGACCTTCCTCTTCTTTTTCCATCAAGGCTTTCACTAAGTCTAAAGCAGCCATACATACTAAGAGACCAGCTACACAGGGCCCTTCTCCAGGCCCCATGCCTAAAAAACAGATGCTTAAAATGGCTGAGGATTTAATTACTCTTATCAGGGGTTCTCACCCCCCCCCCCGGACAAAAGGCCCAGAGTGGAGGAAGAATCCCCCTTCACTGACCAGGCCTCCATTATTTCAGAGCACTCGGATGAACAGGAACATTCTTACTCCCCTTTTGAAAATTCTGATGCAGAGGAGTCCATTCCCTCTGTCTCCCCTCCAGAGGATTACTCATTCGGGGAAACCTTGCATACCTTAAGGGAGCACTTCCACTGGGAAGGTCAAGAGTATTCAGATTCCAAGAAAAGGCTTAGGGATTTTCTCTTGCTACCTCAGCACAGGCCTCTGGCTATACCTCCTGTCTTAGACATACTAGATGATGTGTATTCGGAGGCCTGCCTTAACCCGGATTCTTTACCTCCAGCCCCAGTCAAACCTGACAGGTACTACCGGGTTCCTGACTCACACCAATTTCTATACAAAAGCCATGCGGCTGACCCAGAAACTATCTCACAGAGTCCCAAGGGAATTAAGGCCTCCACTGCTAAAAATCCTTTACCTTCCGAGAGAGATTCTAGATCTTTAGAAAGGTGGGGAAAAAAGGTATACACCTCGGCCACCTTAACCATGAGGGCATTAAACTGCCAGTTCCATATGTTAAAGTACCAACAGTTTCTGTTATCACAGTTGAGAAGCAAAATGTCACAACCTGAACAACCAGACTTGAAGGAGCTGCAGGATTTGATGCATAGTGCAGAACAAGTGGGTAAACATACCTTGCAATGTGGTTTTGATGCTCTAGAGGCCTCATGTAGAGCTGCTGTTACAGGATCAGTCATACGGAGACATGCCTGGCTCAAGGAGCAAACCTTACCAGATCATGTCAAAGCTAAATTACTAGATGTCCCTCTACAAAAGGATGTATTATTTGGTGTTAAAGCTGAGGAGGTATTAAAGAAAATGGAGGAAAAGGCTAAATCAATGCAAACGGTGAAAGATTTTCTACAGGTACAACCTCCACATTTCAGTAGAAATTGGCCCTCCAAAAATTGGTCCTTTCCAGCCACGGACAGACCCCAAAGAGGTAGATACAGATGCCCGAGGGGCAGAGGGCAATCTCAAGGATCGTTTGGAGGCAGACAATGGCAAGCTCCTACACAAAGAGGTGGTGAGGATAGTTCGCAGCCATTCAGAAAGCAAGCCCAATGACTTTCCCCTTTGCATGCCAAGCAAGGCTCAAATGGCAGCACCCTTAGGCGGAAAACTGGCATTATTTTCGAAAAATTGGCATATTGTCACAAAAGACAAATGGATCCTGGACATTATAAACAGAGGCTACAGATTCCATTTTCACACCCTTCCAAAAATGAGAGGCCTGCCAAACCTGCCACACAATCAAAGGGCAGAGGCACAAAGACAAATTTCAGATCTCATGGACATGAAAGCTATTCAAGAGGTACCTACTCAAGAACAAGGTCAAGGTTTTTATTCCAGACTATTCCTGGTACCAAGGAAGGGAAAAGATTGGAGACCTATTTTGGAACTATCTATCCTAAACACATTTTTACTCGTACCAAAATTCAAGATTCTCACATTACAGCAGCTTCTTCCCATGCTGGGCAAGGAGTCTTGGCTGGTAACATTGGACCTCAAGGAGGCATACCTGCATGTCCCAATCAGACAAAATTGCAGAAGATATCTCAGATTTCTTGCAGGTTCAACCCATTATCAATTCTCTGCATTGCCCTTTGGCTTATCTACTGTGCCCAGAGTATTCACAAAATGCCTGGCATCAGTAATTGCCTACTGCAGACTTCAAGGGATACAAATATACCCATATTTGGATGACTGCCTGATCCAAGCGGACAGCAAGCACATACTTCTGAAACATCTGGCTTTTGTAATAATGTTGTTGAATTCTGTGGGATACACAGTCAACAAAAAGAAATCAAGGCTAATATCCTCTCAGAAAATAATTTTCCTGAGTGCCAACTTGGACACAAACACCCAGATGGCCTACCTCACGCCAGAGAAACAGGGGCAACTAACTCAATACTTCAGAAAACTAGCAAATTTCACCAGGCTGACTGCAAGGAAAATCCTGCAGGCTCTGGGATTCATGGCATCTTGCATCCTACTAATCCCATGTGCAAAGCTGCATATGAGGAAACTTCAATGGTACCTGAAAAACCTATGGTCTCAACACAGCCACAGTTTGGAAACAATATTACCACTAATTCCATGTCTTCAAAAGGAATTTCTGTGGTGGGCTCAAGCATGCCAAACAAACACAGGTCTCCCATTCTGCAAGCCTCAAGCAAATCAAGTCATCACAACAGACGCCTCGGACTACGCCTGGGGGGGCGCACATGACAGATCGGTGCATTCAGGGCAAATGGTCCCAAAAAGAAAAGCACCTTCACATCAATCAAAAGGAAATGCTAGGAGTAATAAATGCTATTATAGCTTTCAAAGACCTTCTGCATCCAGGTCTACTATTGATAAGGACAGACAACACCACAGTAATGTGGTACATAAACAAACAGGGAGGAACCCATTCATACCCCCTATGCAGGTTGGCCATGTCACTTTGGAACATGGCTCTGGAATTACAAATCGAACTTCAAGCACAGTACTTGCCAGGCAAGGAAAACACGCTGGCAGACAACCTAAGCAGAAATATGACAGATCCACACGAATGGAAGTTGCATCCTCAAGTTTTTACAGAGATAATACAAGCATGGGGAAGGCCAGACATAGATCTCTTTGCCTCCTACAAAAATCACCAATTGACAAAATTCTGCTCAAGGACTTTCATCCACAGGCCTGGAGAGTGGACGCTCTCTCTTTCAGTTGGACAACAATGACAGTTTATGCCTTTCCGCCTCTTCCTCTGCTGCCCAAAGTTCTATTAAAAACCAGAGCAGAAAGACCAAAGGTGATTCTCATTGCTCCAGACTGGCCAAGACAGCACTGGTATCCACTCCTGAGGAGGCTGACGCATTCTCCACCATGGACCCTGCCTCTAATGCCTCTTCTTCTGACTCAGCACAGCTTCAAAACTCTTCACAGTCAGCTGAAAACACTCAATCTGGCCGCATGGAAGATTCCTTAACATCACAACAGACCCTACTCTCCAAGGAGGTGCAGGGTGTCATTTTGGAGGCCAGAAGGCCGTCTACTAGAAAAGCTTACTCCGCAAAATGGAAACGGTTTTGTGCCTGGAATGAGAAAAAGGGCCAGAATCCTGGAAAACTGAATTTACCTCAAATATTACAGTATCTAGCTGAGCTGCTAAGCAGTGGACTTTCATTTTCTTCCATCAAAATCCATGCCTCAGCCATTTCTGCAGAATACAACACTGATCCACCGTTATTCTCTCACCCCCTCTTAAGACAGTTCCTCAGAGGGGCGAAGAACATAAAACCCCCAAGGAAACAACCAATACCTGCTTGGGACCTCAATTTCATTCTAGAAAAGCTGACCTTGCCTCTCTTTGAGCCAGCTGCCTCAACAGATTTGCAATATTTGTCCTGGAAAACAGCTTTTCTTCTGGCTATTACCTCAGCTCACAGGGTATCGGAAATACAAGCCCTCATGGCTGTGCAGCCTTTTTATCATCTTTCATCAGGACAGAGTTTCCTTACGAACCAACCCGTCCTTTATGCCAAAGGTGGTATCCAGGGTAGCTTTGAATCAGGCTATCCACTTACCGACCTTTTACCCTAATCCTCAAAACAAAGGGGAGAGACTACTGCATTCCTTGGACATCCACAGACAGCTGTGTTATTATTTGGACAGAACAAAGCCTTTCAGAAAAACAGAACAGCTCTTTGTGTCCTATGCTATAGGAGCTCAAGGGAAGCCAATTTCCAAACAGACAATCTCAAAATGGATAGCCCACTGCATACGCTTTTGTTACTCTTTTCATGGTAAAACTGTACCTGCAGGCATCAGATCTCACTCCACAAGGGCCACAGCTACCTCTGCAGCTTTCCTCAGAGGAGTTCCTACCAAAGATATTTTGGAAGCAGCCACTTGGAGTTCTGTGCATACCTTCTCCAAGCACTACCACCTACCATTATACTCCTAAACTAGAGCAGGCTTTGCCACTGCAGTCTTGCAGGGCATCCTGGCTCCTCCTAGTTCCACCTAGTTCCTACCACCCTTTTCTTAGCTTTGGGATTCTACCCATCTGTTATGACTGCAGCTGTATGCACGATGAACATAGTGCAGTTTTGTACCTACCATAAATGTAGATGTTCGAGTGCTAATACAGCTGCAGTCCAGGTTTCCCTCCCTCCTTCCCCTGTTGGGACAGGCCTGTTGGCTAACACCTCCTCATACAACCTGATTGGGGTATTCATTTATGGTTTATTTGCTTGCAACTACTGTATTTTGATTATATTGCATTGCTTTATTATATAAATTTATGTATTGCCTTCCTTCTGTGGGCACCTGACATCTGGGGCAAGAAAAACTGAAGAAAATGGTGTCGGCTGGTTCCTTTATACCCCTGTCGCACTGACGTCAGGGAAGAAGCGACGACAACTGATGCCGGACCTAGACTTTGGAATTCGGCCGGCCGAGGACCCGCCCGACGGCAGGAGAACCCATCTGTTATGACTGCAGCTGTATTAGCACTCTAACATCTACATTTATGGTAGGTACAAAACTGTACTTTCCTTGGTTAGCTCTCCATATAGCAAAGAAATAGCTGTCCATAGGTAGGTACTAGGCTATTGGCCCTAGGGCCTATATAAGCCTAGCCAAAAAGGTATTCTGGCTTTCGCCACCCAAAAAAATTTTTTTCCTGTTCCCCTGTCAAGGAGAGCAACAGAAGTGATCCCCAGGGTGGATTTCCTATCTCCCATCCAGTCATTAAGATTTTTCTTGAAGAGTGCTAATGCGGAACTTTGTTTGATATGGATAGGTAGTTTGTTCCAAAGTATGGGAAGTCTCTGGGACAGGAATCTATCCCTTCAGCATGTTCTGTTTATTGTGGTGACAAGGTTTAGGTCCCTAGAGTGTGTAGCTCAGGGGGATTGGGATTTCTTTAAGTGGAGCATGTCCAACAGCTCTGGGTTTGAGATAGCTTTGTATGTTAGGCAGAGATCTCTTCTGAGTAGGTGATATGCAAAGGAGTAAAGCTGGAGTTTCTTGAGACGGTCTGCTTAGGGCATCTGTTTGAGGATGGTAATCCTCTTTGTGAGGTATTTCTGTGGCCTTTTTAGTTGTAGATGTCTTGTGAGGTACATACCAAAAGGGGCATTGTACTCCTATAATGGGTCGAATAGAGGGGAGCAATGACTTCTTTTTTCCTGGATAAGAAACCTTTTGTGATGAGGTGTGCCATGTAGAAGGATTTCCTGACTACTGTGGCAATGTGATTATCAAAGGAAATGTTCACATACTATAAATGTATATCATTTTCAAGCTAATGCTTTAGTTGATTCCTGTGCTGTAATAAATTGGTTGTCAGATCAACTGTGTAACTTTGTTTCAAGTATGTTACATTTCCATATAAACAATTTCTGAAGTTTTCCTTGCTTCATCGTTGGACTGAAGCACTAATCACACAGAATGAACATTCCACCCACCTGTTCACTGAGTCACACAGAATGAACATTCCACCTACCTGTTCACTGCGTTTCTGCTTGTAAACATATTCACACTAATGAATAGCCCAGCATAACATTTTGAAAAGAATGCCTCGGTAGTCCCCTGTGTTATTATAAATAGACATTCTGGGCATTGTCATCGTCAACAGATTAATGATAACAGAAACTTTCCAGGTACGCGTATTTCGCTACCCAGCAGAAAGGAATTACACATGCATTTTGAGGTGTGTCATTCCAAAGTGCTATTATAAGAATGTGCATTGTCACAGGGAACAAAATGTTTTAGCTATAAATTATGCTTTATGTTTGAAATGGCTGCCTTTAGGCACACTCAAGCACTTCGTTTCTTTGCATGCTGTGTTTTTATTGTATTTTCTTCACTGTGGCAGTTGTCCAATTTTAATGAGGGAAGGTAGTAATGTACAGTTTTGTTTGTTGAATTTTTTTAATCTCTTGTACGTGTTTATTTTTCACTGCGTTTTATCAAAGAGCTTTATTTTAATAGGGGTTTTGATATGGGTGTTTAATCTCAACAGTTGTTTTCTTCTTTAGTGCCAACTGTACATCTCTATCAAAACTGAAGGGTAGTTTCTATCATACCAGCATCATTAAAAAACTCATATTTTTCATACGAACTTAGTGCCGTAAACCTATTTGTAATTCCTGCAACCTGAATTATAATTTGGCTATGAATGATAAAGATATTCCCACTTACTAATGATCACTGTACGAGTTTACGAAGTGTTTTCAAAAAAAGTGTTTTCTTTTAAGATGAAACTAGCAACTGAATACTTAAGTATAATCTATTTCTAACAACAGACAATAAATGGAAATATCATTGTGTAAGTGTGCCCCCGCAAAGTAATATCTTATAATAGCTAGCATAGTGTCTGATCAGCATGGGCTCTTAAGTAACTTCAACGTAACTGGATATCAGGGTGTTTGGAAGAGCATTATAATGACTGTTTTATGAAGTGTCTACATTTTTGTGTACAAAAACCAAGTAAGGCTGCATCCATGGATGCCAGTACACAATAAAAATGTATCTAATAACTAGGCAGTCAGCGTGAGAGGATTCCATTGCAGCTTGCTTACTCTTAATAGTAACAGTCATAGCAAATTAGTATGCCAACAATTGATCTACTAATTTGCTATATTTAGTATGACAACAGTAGGACAGAAAGTGAAACGTAGTCCATTTTTAAAACTGTCTATGAAAAGTAATATTTTCTGTGAAGTATCGAGTGAATGAATGTGTTTTAGTAATTCAGTGTTAAGATGATCACATCTACATTTCTGCATAGTAATTATCTATTGCTGCATAATTCTGATGAGTAAAGATTTAGCATTTTATAATCAAGTAGTTTAATGCCCCTCCATATTGTCTTGTAAGCAAGTTTTTTGGTCAGGGAGGGGATGATTATATTTGTACTGTCACTACTTTTTTTTCAGATGCAAGTTGCAAATCTGTTGCCATTACTTTTAAGTTTTATTTACTGGCTATGTTTCAGCTGCCTATTTATCTTTTGGGGGGGATCAAAAGCCCAACTTATGGATATGATGGAAAACCAGTCCTGGATTGTATGCCATTTCTGTAACGCAACACACGGACATACTCGCCTTCACACACATGCAGATGTTCTTCATCTCACATTGCTGCAGTCCTTACTTATGGGTAGTCCGCTGTCCTCGGTCGGCCCGAATACCAAAGTATTAGGCTGACGTCGGTCATGGGCGCACAGCCCTGACATCAGAGCGTCAGGGTATAAAAGCGCATGACCGACGTCATATCCTCAGTCTTTTTTGCCGCATGGTCCGATGCAGAAGCAGCGTTGCAAGTGCCGTTCGGCTTTCTGAAATTTTTCGCTGGAGTTTCAGACATACCAAGTTGGCTAAGTACCCGTTGGGGAGCATTTTTGTTTTTCTTGCCTCAGTTTTTACCGGATGTCAGAAAAAGTGAATAATTGTATTTCTTGTGGGAAGCAGATACCGCATAGGGATTACCACTCGCTTTGTATCCCTTGCTTGGGACCGGAGCATGACGTAGTTGGGTGTCGGTTTTGTGCTAGGTTTAATAAGCGCACTATTAAGAGAAGGCTAGATTGCGCTAGGTTAGTCTTTGGCAAACGGTGTAATTATAATATGCCGTCGGATCCTCCGACGCCCGCTTCCACGAAGAAGCGTAAAGACAAATCTGTAAAGCTTAGGCAGGATGATTCGTCCATCTCGGACGCCGGTCCTTTAGAGACTGCAGTGGAACAGGTGGATCCGGCTGAAGTTTCTGTTGAGTCTCAGGGGGAAACCTTGATTTTACAGGATGTGGCCTCACAGGAGTCAGGTCAGGCTGAAGGGGCCTCTCAGGTTACTATTCTCCCTTCTTTGCCTAAGGGGGTTAGGCCTTCTGCTACTGTTTCTAGGGCTCCTTCTAAGGGCAGGTCTGTTTTGCCTTCTTCTGGAGTTAGTTCTGGTTCTTCAGGGTCTGTACCTAAGAAGCATATGGTTAAAATGGCAGAAGATTTGATTACTTTAATTAGAGGTTCCATGCCCCCTCCTGATAAGAGGCCCAGGGTAGAGCCAGAGTTGGAAATTTTGGAGCAGGCCTCAGATGATTCTGAGTCTTCTGCTGAAGATATTCAAGATTTTCCTCCTTATTCGGATTCCGATGCAGAGGATTCTACTCCTTCTGCTTCCCCTCCAGAGGATTTTTCATTTTCAGAAACCTTACACTCTATGAGGGAACATTTTAAGTGGGAAGGACAGGATTACTCAGATTCCAGAAAGAGGCTTAGAGAGTTCTTGTTTTTACCACAGCATAGACCCTTGGCTATTCCTCCTGTTTTGGATGTTGTTCAGGATGTTTTTTCAGAGGCCTCTTTTAATCCAAATTCTATGCCTCCTGCACCAGTTAAACTGGACAGATATTATAGGGTTCCTGAGGCTCATAAATACCTATATAAGAGTCCTAGGGCGTACCCAGAAACTATTAGTCAGGGGCCTAAGGGTGTTAGGGCTTCTGTTGTAAAGAATCCGGTTCCTCTAGATAAGGAAGCTAGAGCTTTGGACAGATGGGGTAAGAAGGTGTACACCTCTTCTACTTTAGCAATGAGGGCTTTAAATTGCCAGTTTCATATGTTAAAATATCAGAATTTCCTCCTTTCTCAGCTAAAATCTAAAGTGGATGCTTTGGCAGAGGGCATAGAGTGTAAAGAATTGCAAGATTTGGTGCATGTTTCTGAACAGGTGGGGAAACATTCTTTGCAGTGTGGCTTTGATGCTTTGCAGGCTTCTTCTAGAGTGGCTGTCACTGGTTCAGTTCTTCGTAGGCATGCCTGGCTTAAGGATCAGAATTTATCTGAGCATGTTAAGTCTAGAATTCTGGATGCCCCTTTACAGTCCGAAGTTTTGTTTGGTCCTCCTGTGGAGTCTGTTTTGAAGAAAATGGAGGACAAGGCTAAGTCTATGCAGACTGTTAAAGATTTTTTGCAGGTTCAACCTCCTAAGTTTAGTAGAAATTGGCCTGCTAAGGGGTGGACGTATCCTTCTTCTGATTCCCAGTCTAGGGGCAGATCTAGGCATGGTAGGGGCAGAGCTCAGAGTACCTTTAGGCCTAGAACATGGAGTTCGCCTGCTCAATCTGCTGGTGAGGGTAGGGGCCAGTCCTTTCGTAAACCGGCCCAATGACCTGCATTTTCAGCTGCCAGATTCTGCTTGCCTGGCAGCTCCTTTGGGAGGAAAGCTAGCTCTCTTCAAGCAAAATTGGTTTTTAATCACCCAAGACAAATGGGTGGTGGACATTATAAACAAAGGTTACAAGTTTTATTTCCATACACTGCCTCCTTTCAAAGGTATGCCAAACATTCCTCTTCGGCAAAGGATGGAGGCTCACAAACAGATTTCATTACTTCTTCACATGGGAGCTATACAGCCAGTACCTCCTTCGGAAGTGGGTCTAGGGTTTTATTCCCGCCTGTTTCTAGTACCAAAGAAAGGGAACACGTGGAGACCGATTTTGGATTTATCTCTCCTCAACACTTATTTGGACATTCCAAAGTTCAAAATGTTGACATTACAACAGCTTTTGCCTCTGCTGGGAAAAGATCACTGGATGGTAACTCTGGATCTAAAAGAGGCTTATCTTCATGTTCCTAGCAGGCCCAGTTGCAGGAAGTACCTGCGTTTTCGAGCTGGAAATTTACATTATCAGTTCTCTGCATTGCCCTTTGGCTTATCTACTGCGCCCAGAGTGTTCACAAAGGTTCTGGCTCCAGTGATAGCCTTTTCAGGATGGAAGGAATACAAATTTATCCTTATTTGGACGATTGCCTGATTATTGCACAAGACAAGGACGAGCTTCTTCAGCATCTACAGTATGTGATGGTAGTGTTAAGATGCCTAGGGTATTCTGTGAACAAAACAAAGTCCAGTCTAGTACCCTCTCAGGACATGTGCTTTCTGGGTGTGAGACTGAATACAGCTTCCCAGATGACCTTTTTGACCCCGGACAAACAGAAAAGTCTTTCACTTTATTTCCATCAAATGTCTCTACAGTCCAGGCTGACTGCAAGGACAGTACTTCAAGCCTTGGGGTTCATGGCATCTTGTATTCTGGTGCTTCCCAATGCCAAATTGCATATGAGGAAGCTTCAATGGTATCTCAAAAATCTATGGACACAACACTGCCAGGATCTAGACACTGTCATTCAGATAATACCTTGCATTCAGAAGGAATTTTTGTGGTGGGCTCAGGAATGTCACCTAAACAAGGGACTCTCTGTGACCCGACCAGAGGCGAGTCAGATTCTAACGACAGATGCCTCGGACAAGGCTTGGGGAGCACACCTCAATGGAAAATGGGTGCAAGACACGTGGCCTGCCAGACTTCAACATTTGCATATCAACTTGAAGGAGATGTTAGCAGTACAATTTGCATTGATGGCTTTCAAGGATTTACTTCACCCAGGGCAGGTGTTGATTCTAACAGACAACACAACTGTCATGTGGTACATCAACAAGCAAGGGGGAACTCATTCGTACCCTCTTTGCAGACAAGCAATGATTTTGTGGGAGACAGCTCTGTTACAACCTCAATCTTCAGGCAAGATTTCTACCAGGAGCACAGAACTCCTTAGCAGATGTATTGAGCAGACAAATAGTGGATCCCCACGAGTGGAAATTGGATCCTCAGGTATTTCAAAAGTTGACAGTGTCATGGGGGACTCCAGACATAGATCTGTTCGCTTCTCCACTAAATTACCAGTTGCCAAAGTTTTGCACAAAAAGGTTTCATCCCACAGCTTGGAAGGTGGACGCTCTGTCATTCAGTTGGAACAATCTTCATGTATATGCCTTTCCACCTCTACCTCTTCTGCCCAAGGTTCTCTTGAAGGCCAGACAAGACAAGCCATCCATGATCCTGATAGCACCGGATTGGCCTCGACAACACTGGTACCCACTACTGAGGAGTTTGGTCCGAGAACCTCCATGCCCTCTGCCTTTGATTCCTCATCTTTTGTCTCAGGAGGGCAATCACTTTCTCAATGTCAGAATTCAGTCTCTGCATCTAACAGCCTGGCATATTCTGTTTTAGATTCTGGAGGTTCTCCGCTTCCACAACAAGTTTTGAATGTTATTTTGGAGGCCAGGAGGCCTAGTACAAGGAAAGTTTATGCTGATAAATGGAGGAGATTTTTTATTTGGAGCAAAGGGAAGGACTTTGATGTTTCCAAGCCTAATTTGAGTGCTTCCTTACAATATCTTACTGAGTTATTAGACAAAGGTTTGTCCTTCTCCTCCATAAAGGTTCATGCTGCAGCCATTTCGGCTAATTATGACTGTGACCCTCCTTTATTCTCTCATCCTTTGTTTAAGCAGTTTCTCAGAGGGGCAAAGAACATAAGACCCCACGTAGAGCTCCTACTCCTGCTTGGGATCTCAATTTTGTGTTGGAAAAGCTTACTCTACAACCTTTTGAGCCTGCAGCTACTGCCGAGTTAAAGTTTTTGTCATGGAAAACTGCTTTTTTGTTGGCCATTACTTCTGCAAGGAGGGTTTCTGAATTACTTATGGCAGCGGAGCCTTTCTTGATTTTTCATAAGGATAGGGTATCTTTGCGTACTAATCCTTCCTTTATGCCTAAAGTGGTTTCTAGTGTGGCCTTAAACCAAACTATTCATTTGCCTACTTTTTATGCAAATCCTCAAAATAAAGGGGAGAAGATTTTGCATACTTTGGATATTCATAGGCAGTTGCGTTATTATTTGAGCAGAACCAAAGAGTTCAGACAGTCTCAGCAGTTGTTTGTTTCTTTTGCTTTGGGTTCACAGGGTAGACCTGTTTCAAAACAAACTATTTCTAAATGGATTGGGTTTTGTATTTCTTTTTGTTATTCCCATCATGGTAAGGAGATTCCGACTGGAATCAGACCTCATTCCACTAGAGCTACTGCAACTTCTACTGCCTTTCTAAGGGGGGTAGCTGCAAAGGATATTTTGGAAGCAGCCACTTGGAGTTCAGTACATACTTTTTCCAAATATTACCACCTTCCTCTTTATTCTAAGTCTAGGGCTGGATTTGCCACTGCAATATTACAGGGCATTTTAGCAGCCCCTAATGCTTTATGATTTTTCCAACCTCCCTTTCCCGTTGCTTTGGGATTCTACCCATAAGTAAGGACTGCAGCAATGTGAGATGAAGAACATAGTACAGTTTTGTACCTACCATAAATGTAGATGTTCGAAGATCCACATTGCTGCAGTCCAGTTTTCCCTCCCTCCTTCCCCTCTGTAGCTTAGCATGGTTATATGGTTTGGGTGATGGCTGTAGTTGGGCATATCTTTTGGGAAGGTTCTCTGTTTTTTGGCTGTGGCCTTTCTTTTAGGGCCTTCTGACATCTGGGGCAAGAAAAGACTGAGGATATGACGTCGGTCATGCGCTTTTATACCCTGACGCTCTGATGTCAGGGCTGTGCGCCCATGACCGACGTCAGCCTAATACTTCGGTATTCGGGCCGACCGAGGACAGCGGACTACCCATAAGTAAGGACTGCAGCAATGTGGATCTTCGAACATCTACATTTATGGTAGGTACAAAACTGTTCTTTATTCATTGCACACTCCTCCTTAAGCAGTTTATAGGCTCACCAGTTTCCTGTATCCAAATGCCCTTGGGTGGTGGAGCAAACTAGACATCCATTTAAAACCCCACCTGGCCATTGGGATGACAGGAATACTCTACACACATGGCACTCCATCTGAGTGCTGGACTGGAACTACATGTTGTAAGGCAGCACTGCCTACTACTGTCTCACTGTACATACAAATTCCCCCATCTAATTGTGCATTAGGGTGTGGCCCCCATCAGTTAAGTTCTTATACAAATTGGACACATTTAATCACGGTTAATGTGGGAGTACTACATGTAAGGCTGAGAAGGCGAGTTAGCGTGGAAAATAGTGATCTGTGGATTTTCAGTACAGTAGGAAATCCTGTTATTCATGTTTAAATTTTAGGATTCCAAGTTGTACGTAAACCTTCCACTTTTTCTATTTCCATTCCCACTGGTTTGTCTCATTTTCCTAGGTTAGAGGGCTTTATCTTTCATTCTTGGTCATTCCATGTTGAAACTATCTGATCCTGGTTTATAGGGGATGACGGCCATAATTCATTTTCATGCAGTGCTGTAGCTGTAGATTTGTAATTTTCTCCATTCCATGGATTTTTCTCTTGATGCCAGTTCAGTGAACTCTGTAATAAAACAGGCTGAGGGCCCAGAGTGTCTAGATGTTTTCAGCTTTAAAGTTAAATCTTTTAAGGATACGATTTGTTTAAATTCTTAGTTATGTCAGAAAGGATATGTAATCTTGTTGCAGAGGTGTATTTGTCTTGTCAAAGTTAAGTTCCATCAGAAAGAAAATGCATATCTGTTTTTCATTTGGAAAGATAGCTACAAAGTTAGCACATTTGGTAATGAATATTAATTTAATTTAAGATAAAAGCAGTACATTTTGTTTCTTGGACACTGTACTTAAGGGGAGGACAATTAGCTTCAGGGGGTTGTATACAGGTTCCACTTGGCTATATATATGACTGTAGAATGGATTGGTTCAGATATACATAGGTACACCCACTTAAATACAATGTGCAGACATCAGTTATTGCTAAAGGTTTAAACAGCCTACCTGCTGCTGACACCCTTGGTTCTTTACAGGGGAAACAAGAGGTCAAGATGTCTTTGCTGCCTGCTGTAATGCAGTGATGAGCTGACCTTCTGATGAATCCTTTCTCTGTTTTTAACACTTTGGTCACTAGAGTGAGTCCAGACATGATATTGTTAGACCAAATCCAAAAATAATTGTTTTATTGATGTTGAACTACTCTGTTTCAGCCTGAGCTTAAACCCCCTTATAACTCTGTCCATCACTCTTACAAATCCTGACTGTGTTTATGTTGTACAAACCTCAGGGATATGACAGTTTCTGCCACTTATTTCTTTTCCGTGGGAAGGAATCCCATAACTCTCAACCTCTTAAATCAAGAAATCTGAACAAAGCCAAAAATAATTGGGTGACTTGCTCTGGGTTAGTAATCAAGGAGCCTGAATCCTCCCCACTGACACCAGTGATGGACATTCTCTTGGAACAAAAATAGACACACACACACAGTATTTCTAGATGCAGTTGTCTGCACCAAGAACAATTTCCTTTAAGAGCACACCCACTGGCACAGCTGTAGAGTTGAGTCCTCAGCCGAGTGTCCAAGCCAGGTCCAGACTGAAAGGTAGTTACTGCCACCAGACGCCCAAAAGTCAGCTACTCTAAGGTTCTTACAAGGATACCCAGTTATACTGAGTAAAATTAATACTGTATATATATATATATATATATATATATATATATATATATATATATATATATATATATATATATATATATGTGTGTGTGTGTATGTGTGTGTGTGTATGTGTGTGTGTGTGTATATGTATATGTGTGTATGTATATATATATATATATCTATTTACAATAAATACCAGAGTTTTAATCACAGGAAATATTAAAACTAACCCAGATGGATAGATTGACAGAGTTGCAGAAAAACAGTACTTAATTATACTCGCTATATTTTCCTGACTGATCTAAAGAATTATTGTTCCCTGGTTACTTACTACAGCAAGGCAAGATGAAGTGGGTGAGTGGTCCTTCCTTCTTTGTCAGTTTTCAAAAACAGACTTAATTGATACTTCAGCTGCACCACACAATGAAAAACCCAAAGTACGAATAAAAAACACCAGCTAGTGTTCCAACAGCAAAATATTTAATGAAGCAAATGGTCTGATGTCTCTGTTCTTACAAGCCTTCAAGGAGTATAACATTTTTCAAATCACAACCTGCCTAAATACATGTACCAATCACACAATTAAACAATTTACTCTAATTGCATCACAACTTGATTAATTCATGAAATTACATAAAATTAAATATAATATCTCCAATTAACTTCATTATTCAATCCATTGGGTGACATGGTATTAAATTTTAGAATATAAATTGATTATTTTGCCAATAATTTATTTTTAAGATCAATTTCATCATTGTACAATGTAATTTGTTCTAAAACAGTGCCTTTAAGACCATCACTATTGCCTGCATGTTGTATATTAAAATGATTCGCTATAGCACTTTCCCTTTTTTTTATTTTTGGCTATGTCTCCTGACCTGTTCTAACAATCTAGTTTTAAAAGATCTCTTAGTTTCACCTATATAATATTTTTTACATGGATATCTGAGGGCATAAACAATGCCTTCAGAATGACAACAAAAACTATCCTTCACTTCAAAAGTATGACCATTGATCTGTCTGAAGTTCTGAAGCATGAAGCTGAACGCTTTACATTTCGCACAAGCACTTGCGCCCAAACTATTTAAACTTCTCTGTGTACTCTGCACAGGAAATGTTATTTTGATTTTACTAATAAGTCTTTTAAATTTCTCCCTCTTCTACAAGACATCACAGGGACCCCTAATTTTTTAACAAACATGTCACTTACAGTAGCTAGCCAACACTTTTTTTTAAGTATAATGCTAAAACTACTATATGTTGTAGTAAAATAAATATCATTTTTTTGTCCAATCACTTTTTTGAACATAATTTTCCTACTGACTGTTTTCCTTTTGTATTATAAATACATTCTTTTAAGAATTTTTTCCAACTTTACAACATCTCTTGATCAAAACTTCTACTTTTTAAACATATTTATAGTATTCTTCATTTCCCTTACATAATCAGCTTCATTATTACACAATCTATATATACGTACAGATTCTCCAAAAGGTATGGAACTGATAGTGTAAAGAGAATGACAGCTTTCAGCCTTTACAAATTGTACTCCATTTTTAAATTTCCTGTGCACTCTGGTGTAAATTTTTGTATTACCACCATCCAAAACTACATCTAAGAAAGGAACGGTTTTCCCCACCTTTAATCCATCAAATACCAATCCAAATCTGTTTTTGCCCAACATTCTAATAAATCTTTCTATTTCATCTTCACCACCCTTACACAAAATAATTAAGTTATCTATGAATCTATAGTATAAAATAACATAGACATGAAAAAATTCACTTTTGTACACGTACTCATTTTCAAACAAGCCCATGCTTAGGTTGGCATGAGAGGGCAAAACATGCCCACATTGCTGTTCCTTTCCTCTGTCTAAATAGTTCTCCCCAAAAACAAAATAATTGTTTGTAAGACAAAAAGTCCAGTAATTCTAAAACAAATTCAGTCATTGGACTTTCTCCCAGAAAGAATCTGACCGCTTTCAACCCAAACTGATGACTGATGTTTGTATAAAGGCTTGTGACATCTAATGTTATCCAGTACATGTCTTGGTCCCATTGTATTGTTTGAATATTATTAAAAAAATCAAATACACTCTGTATATAAGCAGGCAACAGCTGAACTTTAGGTAATAAATAAAAATGCAAAAACTGACCTATTTTATATAGGAAATATTCTCTCCCGGACATAATAGGGCACCCAGGGGGATTATTTGATGATTTGTGGATCTTGGGGAGACAGTAAAAATGTGCCATTGATACTCCAAACTTGTTCTTTACATCTTTATTAGAAAAATAACCTAGTCTCCCATCTTTTTCTATAAGATCCACATATTTTTCAACCGCTTCAGTGTACATAGCCATCTCTACTTTTTCTTATGTGCTTTCATCATTCAAATGCTTGCTGCACATAGTAATATACTGATCCACATTCATAACAATGAACTTGTTGCCTTTGTGGGCAGGTTTAAAAATAATATCCTGCTTGCTACTTAATGATTTAAGCATTTTCCACTCTTCTTTAGTTAAATTAAATTCATTGTTTGTAAATTCATTAAACTCTTTTTCTAATGCAGACTGTACCATAGTGTAAAAGTGTTGAATTCCTTCATGCAGAAAAGGAGGAAGAAAACTGCTTTTACATATTATCGTACTAGTATCAAACAATGTGGATGCATTCACTTCCATATCTGAAAGACATGAGTAAAAACTCTCATTTTGTGATTCGTTAGAGCACATACTACGATTTAAAACTGATTCAACAGTAAAATCTGTATTTTCAAAAAAATGTTTAAGATGTAATTTTCTAATAAACCTAAACAAATCAATCTTAATTTCATGCAGTCTAGGTATTACTGTTTGCACAAATTTAAGCCCGCAGTTTAATATAGCAATAACCCACGCCTGGGTGTGGGTAATGCTGGATTTACCCACGGTTGGCGTGGTTTGGTCACGAAGCCCATTGTCCATATATTTTGAAAAACAACACTGTTCACATCAAAGGGTATGGTAAAGTGACTCTACAACAGCATCTTAATTCTTTAAACAAGAGCTTGTTTTTGTTGTTATTTGCCAACAATGCAACAATTTTTATATAGGGAAGACCATTAACTCCTTTAATAAACGCATTTACCAACACCTATATGTCATACGAAAAGGCAACATGAATAATGCCTTAACAAAACATGTCCATGAATTTCCCAACCACCACTTTAAATTCAGTGCATTAGAACAAGTAGTGAACCAGGGGAGGGGGGACCCACCCCACCCCACCCCATTGTTCCTTGAATAAAAGGAGCTAGTATGGCAACTGAGATGTGATGCCACACACCCACCTGGATTTAATGATATGGCCTCCATTTCTAGATTACTAAAATTAAAGGCAGATTTTCATATTTGAAGACATTCTCAAATAAGTGTTATCTAATAGGGCTTGTGTAAATGAACAGGCTATGGCCTAACTTGCATATCGCACTTTATTTTATTTTATGTTGCACAAACATTCCTGATTATATTGAAAAAGGTGCTGTGGTGTTGTAGTGGATTTTATTTTATTTCATTTGAATGTAAAGCTTTTAAAAAATGCATTATTCAGGGATCATGTGACTGATTTTGTATAAAAGGAAGTGATGTTTTTTGTATAAAAGGAAGTGGTTTTATGTTAAGTTAATCTGAAGAAGTCAGATGGTTTTAAGCCGACGAAAGCGCTAATATTAAAATGTAGTCTGTTCCTGTGAGCTGGTCTTCGTGCTTTATTATTTTTTAATATTCAGAAATATTAATGAACCTGACCCTTTCATTCCACTAATACAATATATTTTATAGAGGCAGGAAAGACCAAACAAATCCCCCCCAATCTTTATTTAATGTAATACCAAAAACATAACTACTGGTATACAACTTTTGTGAATAGTCTAATCAAGTATACAGTAAAGAAAACACTCAATATTAAAGCCATTGCATGTTTATGACTTTCCAACAGACAATTAAGCAAGTAGTTATATTTCTATAATAATAATTTTCAATATAACCCAGTATTTGAAATGTTTTAATCATTTGATGTTATAACTGTGGCATAATTTGTTTTTGACATATAAAAGTAGGTATTTTTTTCAGTTCATTAAAACTTGGTTCCAAGTCATATTTACTCATAATCTTATCAGTTGATAATACAGTTGTCCCATTTAAGTAATTGGACCAGTATGAGTTTATTTTGTTTTAATTACCCTGGCGAAACCTACCTCTTGCCCTCACTGTTGTATGGGGCCCAAATTCTAACTAACTTACAGACCTCCCTAAGAAAAAAAAAATAGAAAGCTGCTATAACAAAATTGTCAAATTTGCCATAAACGCAACCCCTCTAACTCATCACTGTAAAGCCCTACATTCCCTAAGATGGCTTGGACTCCCCCTCCACCTCCAATACATACAACTTACTATGGTATACAAAATCATCCACAACCCATTAGCTTGTCCTGCTCTTAGCCCATTAATCAACTTTCATATCCCAAATATACATCTCAAATCTGAAGACAAACATCTCCTCCACAACTTATAAACCTAACAAAACTCAAGGCCTAAGCCTTTACTCCTGCTCTGTGGCAATACTATGGGTCCCTTCCTTTAACTATCCAGCTACTAACCTGCACTCCTTCAAACCCCCATAAAAGAGTACTTCAACAAAGCTTGGATTTGCTCCTGTATTAGCCCAGGCTGAGGTGCTCTTATACCTTTTTCTAACTCTACTCTCGCTATCCCCATTACTAACTTACCCTACCTTCCCATCCTCTACACATACTCCCCTGAGGTTACACTCGTACCTTTTCCATATCTGTTCCTACTGTCCCCTCTATCACACCCTTTCCTTCTCTAATCATGCTATCCTATGCCTTCACCAATATCATCTGTTAACATATTTCATGACCTGTAGAATATTAATAATCATTATGTTCATCTATTATAATGATGCATCTTTTGCTTGAACACTATGACTTTATTATGTCTGCTGAGTTTTTATTCTGACAAACTGTGTAGGTTTTCAAATTTTGAACTTGAATGTTTTCACTTTACTACGTCTAAGTTCTCAGAATGACAAACTAATGTGTTGTTTTCATATTTGCGCTTGAATGTTCTTACTTTATGTCTGTCTAATTTTTCATTCTGTTAACCATGTGCAAACGAAATAACAAATGTTACCACAAAGAAGGACACAATTCTGAGCAAAAAGCAGTCGAAATAAAGTTTCATGAAAAAGTATAAGCTCAGAACGGGTGTCATGAACAATTTATGAAAAATAAGTCTAAATAAAGCTTATAGTTCAAGTAAGAAACAGTTCGTCTTTTTAGACCAGGCACATATCCAATGACGCAAAAAAAATATAATGTTTAGTCTCTTATAAACAAGGATTTATTAGATAGACAGGTAAGCGCTTTCGCTAAAATAGCTTCATCAAACCATTAAGAACAAAGCAAGTAGAACGCACTTTATATAAGATAAAAGCACCATTAAAAGATGACATCATACCACATTTGCATAAACCATTGCAATAAAACAATTAAAGCAAAAATACAATAATTCATAATTAGCAATCCATATATAATATTAAAAATTGATAGTGATAAATAGATATAATATATAAAATGTATATCCTAAAAGCACATTAATCATTTATAATGAAATCTCCAATTCCTAAGTGCTGGTTTTAAAGGTATTTTATCGTTAAGTCCTGGAAGAATATAAGCTTGCAATCTAATAACCCAATTAACTTCATTACTCTCAGTATAATTCATAATATCCCCTCCTCTTAGAGTGGGTATTAACATAAATGACTAAAAACTTAAAAACGTGTGGAGCATCTGTTTCTGAGACATGTTTGGAAAGTGAGTGCATTAGTGGTGGATTGAACACGAATCTGATGTATGTGTTCTCTTATCCTGTCCCTAAGCCTTCTGTCAGTTTTACCCACATAGAAGGCAGGACAGGAGGTGCAGAAAGCCAAATAGACAACATGTTCTTTATTACAATTGGCATTAACATTGAAAGTAAAAAATCTAGAGGTACAAGGATGTATGAACATGTTCGAGGAACATATATATGAACAAAAGTTACATTTATTACAAGGTACAGTACCCAAATAATTTCCATCTTTATGGGGATGACTCGTATTGCTGTAACACAAAAGCCTATGTAAATTCTTTTTATTTTTAAATAAAAATTGTGGATGTTAATCTACTAATTTCTTAATATTAGGATCAACTGTGAGGACATTCCAATGTTTACTCAGTATATTCCTAATTTTCTGAAAATCATCTGTATAATATAAAGATATTTTCTGTGTCCGTACATTACTATGTATATTAATATTAGCAGTGTTATAAAATTCAGCACCTTGTTCAGAAAAATAAGGACAAGCCTTATTCATCCTAAAATTTTCAATACATTGGAAACCTGTGTTATTTCTTCCACTCTATATTTCCTTGATATTAATCTTTCTTGAAGGCTCATCAACTCTAATTAAAAATTGTGATGTATGGGATTCAACCTAGAAGCTCGAATTGCTTGGCCTTTAATGATATTGGTAAAAATATGCTTGGGATGCATACTTTTTCTGCGTAATAACAATTTTCTATGACTAGGTTTTCTATGAATGTCTGTATTAAGTACACCATTACTAAGTCGTTCAATGTAAACATCTAATAAAGCAATATTATGATTGGAAGAGATTAAAGTAAATTTAAAATAAAACGGAGGATGAATTAACTTGTTCAAAGAAAATATCCAACTCTTGCTTAGTGCCAGTCCAAATAAAAAACAAATCATCCGCAAAACGTCTGTAAAATAAAATATACTTCTTGAAAAGGGATGAAGGTAACAAATTATGTTTTTCCCACCAAGCCATAACGAGGCTGGCGTAGCTATTGGCACAAGATGTGCCCATAACCACGCCATCCTTCTGTAGGTATAGGCTTTCATTAAAGATGAAGATATTATAGCAATAACCCATGCCTGGGTGTGGGTAATGCTGGATTTACCCACGGTTGGCGTGGTTTGGCCCCGGGGGCGAAGCCCGAGGGACCAAACAAAGCCAACCGTGGGTAAATCCAGCATTACCCACACCCAGGCGTGGGTTATTGCTATTATACAATGACATTATTTAAGAAAAGAAATAATTACTTTTCTTAAATAATGGCATTGTATAATGCCTCTTTACTGCCCTTCCGCAGCTGTCTGGTATTCTGCGGCAGTTCTGATGTACTGCGCATGCCTACACAGTACATCAGAGCTGTGGGCAAAGCACTGTTCGCTATGTTAAATGGGTTTAACATAGCAAGACAGCTTTAAAATAAGCAACGGAGATCTCCGTTGCTTATTGTAAAGCTGTCTCGCTATGTTAAACCCATTTAACATAGCGAACAGTAAAGCAACGGAGATCTTGCGATCTCCGTTGCTTTTACACTGTTCGCTATGTTAAATGGGTTTAACATAGCGAGACAGCTTTAAAAAAAAGCAACGGATATCTCCGTTGCTTATTTTAAAGCTGTCTCGCTATGTTAAACCCATTTAATATAGCGAGACAGCTTTAAAAAAAAAAGCAACGGAGATTGCAAGATCTCCGTTGCTTTTTACACACTGTGTCGCTATGTTAAAGGAGTTTAACATAGCGAGACAGCTTTAAAAAAAGCAACGGAGATCTTTGTTGCTTTTTTTAAACCTGTGTCGCTATGTTAAACTCTTTTAACATAGCGAGACAGTGTTTTATACTAACGGAAAAAGTCCGGGCGACCGGACCTTTTTCCGTTAGTATATTGAGCGATTTACAACGGGCACGCTGGTTGGGCTGGCCAATCAGCGTGCACGTTTTAGGGGAGGAATTGTATAATATTTTCTAGTGCTGTCTCCAATAACAAACCTATTAAATCTATTTTTGCAGGCAGTAAATTTGTGTATTGTGATAAATATTGTTGAACACATTCTATCCCTAGTTGATTCGGGATATTGGTGAATAAGGACTTGACGTCCAAGGTCACTAACAAATATGCAAAGTTATCAGGGAAATTCTTTGCTTTTTTATATAGATCCAACAGAAACTGTTTAGAATCTCTTAAGAATCAAAGGATTGGAATCCACCACTGGTCTTAGTAACTTTTCCATATAAACTGATATGTGTTCAGTGACCCAGCCTCTGCCTGCCGCAATAGGTCTCATAGGTGGGTGCAGTGCATCTTTATGGACCTTTGGTAGTCCTTGTATGATTGGTATTAAAGGATTCTCCATTAATAGAAATTCATACATCTCATTCGTAATTGTACCGCTACATTTCAAGTCTTCCAATGTATTATAGACACTTAAAATATGTTCTTGAGCAGTCTTCATTTTAATAGGTGTATAAAACATAGTCACTTAACATTTCTTTCCTAAGGGTGATGTAATGCATCCTATCCAATATCACCACTGGACCACCTTTATCTGCTGGTCTGATTGAAATATTGTTGTCATTTTTAAGATTATAGGCTTTTGTGTTACAGCAATATGAGTCATCCCCATAAAGATGGAAATTATTTGGGTACTGTACCAATTGTAATAGAGAACATGTTGTCTATTTGGCTTTCTGCACCTCCTGTCCCGCCTTCTATGTGGGTAAAACTGATAGAAGGCTTAGGGACAGGATAAGAGAACACATATATCAGATTCGTGTTCAATCTACCACTAATGCACTTTCCAAACATGTCTCAGAAACAGATGCTCCACACGTTTTCAAGTTTTTAGTCATTTATGTTAATACCCACTCTAAGAGGTGGGGATATTATGAATTATACTGAGAGTACTGAAGTTAATTGGATTATTAGATTGCAAGCTTACATTCTTCCAGGACTTAACGATAAAATACCTTTAAAACCAGCGCTTAGGAATAGGAGATTTCATTATAAATGACTAATGTGCTTTTAGGATATATATTTTATATATTATATCTATTTATCACTATCAATTTTTAATATTATATATGGATTGCTAATTAAGAATTATTGTATTTTTTGCTTTAATTGTTTTATTGCAATTGTTTATGCAAATGTGGTATGATGTCATCTTTTAATGAAGCTTTATCTTATATAAAGTGCGTTCTCTTGCTTTGTTCTTAGTGGTTTGATAAAGTGATTTTACTGAAGCGCTTACCTGTCTATCTAATAAATCCTTGTCTATTAGAGACTAAACGTTATATTTTTTTTGCGTCATTGGATATGTGCCTGGTCTGAAAAGATGAACTATTTCTTACTTGAACTACAAGCTTTATGCTTCAATATTTGGTCTGAATAGACTTATTTTTCATAAATTGTTCATGCCTGTTTGACGGCTGTTCTGAGCTTATACTTTTTCATGTGTATCTGGAGCTTTTCTCCCCAGTCCTCTGCTGAAAATGGGTACCTCATGACTCATTCGGACTTTCCCTGTAAACAAATGACTAATAAATAAATACATACATTCTAACATCTTGCCATTAATATTGCACTCAATAAATGTAGTCATGTTTGCTATTGGAAATGTAATAAATAACCATTTTAGTAACAATACTTTTATAGATTCAATTTCTAAATGTCTTTAGTAACCTTTTGTTATATTTTGATTTTGTTAATATGTTAGTCTGACTATTTGGATTTTTAGCTTTTACTTTAAAAGCAGTTTTCAGTCTAGTTGTGTTTGCAAATAGGGCGTGTCTTGTAAGGCAGCTTTCACTTTAAGTAGTTAATTGACTTTGTAAGTATTAGCCCAGAGAGTATTTAAACTGTGACTTTTGGTTTTTCCTTGATCTGAAGAAGTTTGTTTATTGGAATAAACGAAAAGCGCTTTACCATTTCGTCCTGTGTTACTGTGTGGTTTCTTCTCTATTTTGTTTTTCAGTAGTCTGTTTTGCCTGTTCAGTTTACATGTTAGAATAACCATTTAAATAATTTTAATAACTCATAGCAGTTATTTATAAGTTTATAGGTTCATAGGTAGGTACTAGGCTATCAGCCCAATGGTCTACATAAGCCTAGCCAGCAAGGTACCATATGTAAAGGAGAGAGAATAAGGTTTAATTAAGAATTATTGCAAATAAGAGTGTGAATCGATTTCCCTTGGGCATTGTAATAATTATCCACCCAGAATAAGATAATTTTAAAAGACAGTGCTGTTGCATAACCTCCTGTATTTGGAAATTTAATGTCTTCCCTACTCCATAAGCAGTCCTAGGTTAATGTTGGGTACCATAGAAAGAAAACCTGATAAGAAAACTTTGATAGCATCTTTGCTATCAGTAAGTATTGTATTCAACTCAATAATGTATAAAATTTTAGAAGGTAGTATATTTTTTATAAACATTAATCTATTTTCAAATGGGGCAATACATCATTCCATGTATTAATCCTTCTCCTTTTACATTGCTGTAGTTTTCTATTGTGTAATGATAAGATCTAAATTATATGAAAAGTGTATCCCTAAGTATCTAATACTAGTTTTTATTGAGCCAAAGATAAATAATTTTAGCCAGTTATTATTCAGATTCTGACATGATTAAGAAACTTTTTTTTTTATTATTACATTTCGTTTTTGAGACTTTTTCAAATAACTTAACTGATTATAGATTTCTTCAAATGGATAATTTATATAATCAATGGCCAATAATGTTATCTGCAAATAATCAAATTTTTATATATTTTCTATATTTCATTTTGCTTAGTATGTTCTTTTATTATTCCTAATTTATGCTGCAATTGGGCGAATAACTAGTGCAAATATTAGTGGAGAAAGTAAACATCCCCGTGGTTCTTTTAACTTTAAATTCATGTGATAAGAAGAACCAAATTTTGACAAACTTTAGAGCTTTTATGTATAGATTTTAATAATATATTAAAACTCTCTGGAAATGCATGCATTTCTGATGATTTAAACAGAAATGGCCAGTCAGCTATTTCAAATGCCTTTTCTAAATCTAGATTTATAATTATTAATTTAGAACTGATTTAACATGGTCTATACGTGCTGTAATTCTTTTAATATTGCCTTGAATTTCTATTTTTAATATAATCCTGTTTCATTTTTATGTTTCACATAATTTGGTACTTTTAATGTGTTCACAATTATTGATGTAATTATTTTATAATCTGTGTTTAATAGGGAAATGAGCCTATGTAAAGAATATTTCTTTACTTTACTTTATTTCAGTATTAGTGTTATTAAACAATTCCAAGAAGGAGAAATACCTTTACTTTATATACTTATAAGTGTACTTTTCAAACAGTCTTATAGTATTGTTAAATTATATATTTCAGAAACAATACCATCTAATTATGCAGCATTGTTTTGTTTTTTTACTTGTGCCTTACATGGCTGAAGTCTAGTAGCCTGTCCTGCTTCATTTCATATTGCAAGGCAAACATGCTCATCGTTTCAGTTGTACTTTTGACTACCAGCTTTAGTGTTAGTCACCTGTGATTAATGTAACATCTTTTTGGTGGTATTTCCAAATGTTTCCATATCTTCATAAAACTAATCAGTATCTTCCTGTTTAACATCTGCTGCTAGTGCATAAACTTATATCACTGTAATATTGAATGACTTACCTTGTAATTTCATTGAGATCATTTTTGGGTTGAATAAAGCATGGATTTAGACACCCTTTTCTTAATTATGAATGTTACTGCATTTTTTTCAAGATCACATTAGAACTGATGGTTATCTAATGTAAAATTACCCATTACAGTCCATTTTAGCTGAATAATTCTCAAGACGTCAATTTTGTTCTTGCATTCCAAGTTCCAGTGGTACATAGCTCTTTGCAGCATTGGACGTTTTCATCTCTGAGAACCACAGCAAATGGTTATCCTTCCGGCTTTAATCTAGCCACTTCATAAATATTAGCACTACTCATAAATGTCTTATGCTCTTAGCCAGTTGTGAGCTGGCCACCATCATACCTAAGAATCTTCCGGTTTTATTTTTATGAATCTGTGGTTGCTTTGGTCCGTATTCTTTGCAAAATATTGGAATGATGTGATATTGCCTTCTCTAGTGGATCAGTCTGCAACAAGCTGCCCATCTTTGGTGGCATTGAGTGATACAGCTCATAACCTCACTGAAAAGCACAAGTCGCTTTACTACAACAAGTTAACAATCCAGAAAAGGTATTAGAGCAAAATAGATCTTTAAAATATTTCTATTAATGTTTAAGATAACTCCATTGGATAGGAAAAGTCATTCATGACAACCTGTGAGATAAGACTTGATTTGTACATTACTTTAACATATGAAAGAATTGTTCACAAGCAAATCACAGACTACCTGCATACTAACAAACTACTACCAATACCCAGCATGGCTGTCTAGCATATCACAGTACCACTACCGCTTTAATGTCATTCCCTAACACTGTCAACCTTCATAGAAATAATTGTAACTATGTATCCTCTATCTTTTTAGATCTCTCAAAAGCCTTTGATAAGGTCTCACACAGTAAACTCCTAAATGTCCTCTATGACCTTAACCTGTCCCATTCTACCCTTGCCTGTTTCCAGGACTACCTAAATGGTCGTCAGCAAGCTGTACGCTGGCAACAAACACCATCACCCCTCCTACCCGTAACATTACAGGTCCCACAAGGATTGGTCTTAGGCCCATTAGCCTTCTCCATCTTCACTAATAACCTGCACACCTCAGCCCCCCGTAACATTACGTGTCCCACAAGGTTGGTCTTAGGCCCATTACTCTTCTCCATCTTCACTAATAACCTGCACACCTCAGCCCCCCCCCTATAACATTAGGGGTCCCACAAGGATCAGTCTTAGGCCCATTACTCTTCTCCATATTCACTAATAACCTGCACACTTCAGCCCCCCAAAACATTACGGGTCCCACAAGGATCGGTCTTAGGCCCATTAGTCTTCTCCATCTTCACTAATAACCTGCACACCTCAGCCCCCCATAACATTAGGGGTCCCACAAGGATCGGTCTTAGGCCCATTACTCTTCTCCATCTTCACTAACAGCCTGCACACCTCAGCCCCCCATAACATTAGGGGTCCCACAAGGATCGGTCTTAGGCCCATTACTCTTCTCCATCTTCACTAACAGCCTGCACACTTCAGCCCCCCATAATATTAGGGGTCCCACAAGGATCAGTCTTAGGCCCATTACTCTTCTCCATCTTCACTAACAGCCTGCACACCTCAACCCCACAAGCATCACTCATTCAGTATGCAGATGACTCAACAGTCATCTGTGCAGCTACTACCATAGAAGAGCTTAAAGAAATAACACAACAATCCTTCCAAGCAGTAAAAACATGGCTAACCAATTCACAGTTAATTCTAAACTCCCAAAAAACTAAACTTATGTTATTCCAGCCAACCAAATCAAATCCAGCTCTGTGCTCTTTTAACATAACCTCATTAGACAGTACAAGCATTTCACCCTCATCTCATACCAAGCTGTTAGGAGTTGAAATTGACTGCAATATGAGATTTGATGCCCACATATCCCAAATAATAAAAAAAGTACACAAAAAACCTGGAACATTATGTCGGAACAAGTAATACTTTATAAATGACACTAAAGCCAAAATTGCACAGACCCTTATCTACACTAGTATATGCATGTCCCATACTCACTAACCTAAGAATATCTGAAATAGTGAAGCTGGAAACCTGCTACAATAAAACTGCTAGATAGGCCACCAATTCCCCATCGAGAGCTCACCGTTGTATCTCCCTTAAAAAGCTCATTTGGCTTGAACTCCCACATCTTTTGCTATGCAACCAGCTAAACATGGCCCATAAGATATTCTACCAAAGTAAAACACCCTCACTCCAAAATATATGACTACCTTATTCCAGTGCCAGAACTTTATGCTCCACCAACAAACCACTTATTAAAATCAATACACCCAAAACCTTAGCTGGAGAATCCCTATTTGCTAACTATGTAGGCAAAGTGTGGAATTCACTATCTTATGAAATATCATCTATCCCAACCCTCTCTCAATTTAAATAAAAGTTAAAAACTCACTTTCAAAACAAATGGCTATGTCCTTGTAATACCCCAGACTAAATCACTTCTCTCTGTGTTTAATGACTAGTCCTATAGTTTCTCACAATCAGGTCTATTTTGGATCTGTCACTACTAAGAATCCTGAAAGTCACTTAATATACGTCTTCTTGAAATGCTGTAAACGTGCAAACTACATAATCAGTGAAACTTTACTCCACTAATTGATCTCTCTTCTACAAACCAAAACTGTGACTATCTTTATCTGTCATCCCATTTATATCCAATACCTTACTGTGCAATTACTTACCTATTTACTATGTGTAAGTGATGCATCATGCAAAACTGTTATGTAATTAGTGCCAAATGCCACTCTGTAAAAAATGTTTTCATGTATAAATATTATATATATTACTGTTTTATTCATGTGGACCTTTTCTCCCTGGGCCTCCGCTGAAAATGGGCATGTGTCCAGTCGGACTATCCTGGTAAACAAATGTAAAATAAAATAAATATGTGTACTATTAGATTGTACATTTTTAGTAAGGTCTTGTCTAAGTCTTGGTTCTTTGAGGCATATTTATAAAGTGACCGCAGCTACAAAATTCAGATGCATCCCATCTTCTTTCCTTATTTTTGTTGAGAGTGCATATTATTTCCTGTACAAGTAATTACTCAATTTTAGGAAGTGCAATGTACATAGATTTTTTTTGCATGATGAAAAGGCACCTATTGTTACTTCGTATGCTCCCATCTAACTTTTCTGTTGCACACTATTCAGCCATAGTTAACAATTTGACCATCTTTTCCATGGTCTGAATACAGTTTCACTTTCTTGAGATAATTGCTAAGAGATATAAAATGGTATTGTAGATACTACCACTTAACTGTTTAATGAGCATTTCAACTTGTGGAATAATACAATAATTTGCACTACATGTTTGAACCAAGTATTCAGAATGGTTATCTATGGGATCCCTCATAGTTTCATAGTTTAGTACTAGGCTATCTGCCCTGAGGCATTTGCAAGCCTAGCCCTAGAGATGTGGCTTTCGCCACCCCATGTAGTGGTACTAAGGTGTATAGATAAATTTAGAATACTGTGCCTTTGTCTAGTAGTGACACATTGAAGACCCCCTTACTTATTAAAATTAGTTTATTATGCCTCTGTTAAGTAGCGATACAGGTGTGACCCCCGGGGTAAACCTACGATCTCCCATCCACTCATCAAGATTTCTCTTGAAGAGAGTCAGTGAGGGGCTCTGCCTAACATGGACTGGGATTTTGTTCCAGAGTATGGGAAGCCTCTGAGTTATGAAACTGTCCCTCCAGCATGTTCTGTTCATGTTTGTACTGAGGTTTAAATCTTTGGCTCTCGTGGTTCTTATGGATTTTGATTTTTTGAGGTGGAGCATGTCCATCAATTCCTGGTTGGACATGGCTTTGTATGTGAGGCACAGATCACCTCTGAGCAGGCAGTATGCTACTGAATAGAGCTGGAGTTTCTTTAGCCTGGCAGCATATGACATATGTTGGAAACCCTTGATCCTCTTGGTGAGGTACTTCTGGGGTCTCTCCAGCTGTTGCAAGTGCCGGGTGAGGTACATACCAAATGGGGCATTGTACTCTATCATGGGCCTGATAAGGGAGGAGTACAGGGGCATGATGACCTCCTTTGATCTGGATGTGAACCCCTTCATGATAAGGTGGGCAAGGTAGAAATTCTTTCTAACCACTTTGGCAACGTGGGTGTCAAATGAGAGGTCACTATCAACTTGGGTCCCCAGGTCTCTGATTACTTTTTCTGTACTCAGTGGGTTACTGTCTATGTGATAATTTGTGGGTATTTTGTTTTTCCAAAAGGGGATGACTATACATTTCTTGGCATTTAGTTTAAGGCCGTGATTCTGGCACCAGTTGTCCGTTTCAGTGAGGCCTTTCTGTAGGATGTATGTGTCAGCTGGTGTATCGACTATGGCGCCTAGTTTGCAGTCATCTGCGAACTTTGTCAGCCAGCCACAACCCTCCCATGTTTGCTTTCACATCTGAGAAGTAAATGCCGAACAAGAGGGGTTCCAGGACAGAGCCCTGTGGGACACCACTTGTGACTGGCTTTGAGTCTGACATGGCTCCTGCAATCTTGACTTTATGAGTTCTGTTCTTTAGCCAGTTTGCAACCCATCTTGTGACATATGGATTTACTTTTAAGCTGTTTAGCTTTTCTATGATCCCTGAGTGGGGTATTGTGTCGAAGGCTTTAGCCAAGTCCAGGTAGGCTGTATGGACTACCTTGCCCTCATCAATGGCTCTAGTGACTGTTTTGAAAAAGTCAACCAGGTTCAAAAGGCAGGATCTGCCTTTTACAAAGCCGAACTGGGTGGGATTAAGTGTCTGTAGGTCCCCAATGTCATTGTTTATGAGTTCCATGATACTTCTTTCCATAGCTTTGCAAACCAGGCTGGTCAAGCTTATGGGGCAGTAGTTCCCAGGGTCTGTAGTGGAGCCTCCCTTGTGGAGTGGGACCACTGTTGCTGTACGCCAGTGTTCGGGTACATATCCTGTAGTAAGGCTAAGGTTAAATAACATTTTTATATGCGGGTTTAGCTCCTCTTGGAGTTCACGTATCACGCAGCCGGGGATACCATCAGGTCCCATAGATGCTGTGTTTTTTGCTTTGTTGAGAGTGGTTCTCACCTGGACATCAGAGATGACAGGGAGGTTACATTCAGCTGGGATGAGTATTTCTTCTTTTGGAGGTGAGGGAGGGGAGAAATTAGCACTGAACCTGTCTGCCAGAATGTTGGCAATATCTGTGAGTTCGGTAAATTTTTTGTTGTTGTGTACTAACTCTGAGCATATCTGAGTGTTTCCGCCCAGGTTTCTAACATAACTGAAGAATGCCTTGTGGTTATCTTTAGTGTCCTTGGCGATGTTTCTCTCAAAGTTGGCCTTGGATATTTTTATGAGAGAACGTAGCTTTCAACTAGTGCTGATCAGAGATGCCTTCCCTTTATGGGATTTTGCTCTGTCTTGCAGTAGCTTCCTTCTTTTGTTGTACAATTTGTTTATGGCTGGGGTCCACCAGACAGGACGCTTTCCTTTGGTGGAGAGGGTCTTAGTTTTATTTGGGATTGCACGATCCATGCATTCTTGGAGATGTCTGTAGAAAGCATTTGTGTAGGATTCAGCATTGTGGAATGTGGTTTCCATTGGCCCTGAGGGCTTAAATGATACCATCTCAGTCAAGTCATGTTAAACATTCAGTATGTTTTAGGTTGACCAGCAATTCATTGCCTGACCAATTATTGGCTTGTTGATCTTGCACTGGTAAAAAACATTGCAACTGCAAAACATCTGAAAAAAAACACCACAACTGAAGGTGCAAGTCAATAAATCCATTTCAGCAAGTCACATTTTCCACATCTTGAGGTAATGAAAATCACTATATGGGTATTTGAGACGGCTCTTCACAATGCTTATCCATTGTCAGAATTGCTTGTGGCTTTGAGGGTCATTGTGATAACACGCAAAGCAAGGGAGCACAGATTATACAATCCCCAACAACATTTCTACCTCATCCTGTGGGATCTGAGAATTAGCAAGCAAAATGAAAAGTATTCCTCCAACATACCTTAGGCCTGCAGCAGGACCACCATCTACTGGGTCACTCTGTAACAACCTTGTTAGGAGGCACACAAGCATTATCCTCAATGACTGCCTAAGCCACCTCACTTGGCAACTCTGAATTCACAAAGTGGTAGCTCATTTCTGAGATACTATAAACTTGTCACAATCCTAACTCTGTGAGCCTAGCAGTTCTGTAAAGGAACCTTATTTTCACTGATGATTTGTGTGATCTCTTGCTTTTAGTCACTCTCTCTCTCTCTCTCTATATATATATATATATATATATATATATAGAGAGAGAGAGAGAGAGAGAGACAGAACATAACTGGCCAGTAAATTGTACATTTTTCCAGGTCCCCTATAGATTTGCTCATGAACAAAACCCAACCTTTTTAAAATGTTCTCCATTTGAAGTGGCCTCCCCCGTGCTTGCAGGAAAAAGGAAGACTTTTCTCAGAAGAGAGCAATGACTTCTGATATGAAAAGTGATTTTTTTTTCTTACCAAATCTTTCATAATTAGCAGAGAACCATCGCAGTACACCCCAGAAACCAGTCACCTGAGACCAAAAGGACATAATCATCTGCAACTAACAAAATACAATGCTTATATCTCTAAACTGGCTACTCTGTAATCCTCATCTGTGCCTTCGGATCCTGTCTATCAAAATCAGGAACATGAAGCACACTAGATGTAACCTTGGTGGAGCGCAGTCCTGCTGTTCATTGACCAGTGTTTCAGTGAAGCGCAAATTACTTTGCTTTTCCATCAATTTCTGTAGTTCTTTAAGATCTGCGATTTGACAAACACAAGATCCTGGAACAATGGGATTTAGGAAAACCAATCTGTTTCTATCATTATACTTGCATCTTTGTTGAAGGCACACATTTTGTCAGAATAGAGCTAAAATGTCCTGGCATATTTACCATGTTTTTGTTTTATTAAGTCATATCATTTATTTTTCAGACTGCACTGTTGGCTAAATTGGTATTTGGCTCAGGCTGGTTATTTTCTTTTGAGTGCTGAAAAGCTATGGTCATTGGATATGTGTACTGTTTGAAGCATTGGTGGGGATTGGCATGGCTAGAATCCAGACACTGATGTACATTTCCAAAAATAACAGTTTTACTACAAGTGAGGGAAAAAATATAAATTTGGTGAACATTTAGTGAATATTGTGTGCCTTACTGCCATGTCGCATACCATCTGCCACCATTAACATCTGCCTTTAATCTTAGTGAAACAAGTCAAACTGTCATGTTATCAGACCCTAAGAATCACGACGGGAGGTCTTCTTGGTGTCTGAAACTGGCACCAGGAAATGGCCACTGCATCTTAAGCATCATTTTATTTGTCTGGCTATCACTATATGATCCAGAAGTCTTTACTATAATTGAATCCTAGGTAAGCCCTTGTGTGATTCTGAAATCTTTTTTCCAGATAAGGATGTCATTTAATGAATCCTGTATTCTTCTCACCTACCAACCACCACCCTAAATGAGTCTCTGATTCACTGCTTTCAGGTTAATAAAGCATCATACGTTAAGTCTGCCTTCATTTACATCCCCCCAAACTCATTAATCTGCACAGCAGTATTATATTACGTGGTCTTCATCTCCTAAGATTAAAGGAGAGTTTGTGGTAATGGGAGACTGTTAGCTTGTCTAGAAACTCTACTCTGACCTGTGACATTAACCTGTCTAACAGTTAGATTTGGTACTGCTCATTAGCTTTGTACAAGAAGTCTCTAGAAGGGAAAGCATATTTGACTACACAGGCTCTCTTTCTGGTAATATTTTATCTGCTGAAGTAATGCCTGACAGTTTCACTGACCATATAGTAACTTTTGGTGTATAATGTTAGGGTAAAATCCAAAATGCACCATCTTTACTCCTGTTCTGGAAACATTAAATACATTGACACCATGTATAGCAGTCTGTGCAGTATTATCTGGAGGCCTGTACATCAATACCTTTGGACAGTGCATACAGGTATTTTAGTTCCTCATTCCTAGTGACCCTCAGTAATTTGGCT